>NW_025215225.1:0-12150 GCF_004010195.1 Chiloscyllium plagiosum | reverse complement strand
TCCCACCACACCAAAATACTCCCCCACCAGCCCGACCTACTCTCCTACCTCCCCAGTCTATACCCCCACCTCACCAAAGTACTCCCCCACCTCGCCCACTTACTCTCCCACCTCCCCGAAATATTCACCAACCTCTCCCACCTACTCACCCACCAGCCCCAAGGGCTCGACCTACTCTCCCACTTCCCCGGGCTATTCCCCCACTTCACCAACGTACAGCCTCACAAGCCCAGCCATCAGCCCAGAGGACAGCGACGAGGAGAACTGAGCGAGGACCTGGCCCTTCTACAGCCTGTCTGTGCAGTCAGCACCTGTCTGCACTAACTATGGAGGCTCTCGCCTGGTTTCAACTGGACTTGGACTTGCTGATGTTTCACAACGCTATTGGGGGAATGAAGGAGCAGTGCAATTCTGGAACGCTTTTTAAAAATAAATGCAAGATACGGAAGAAGGAAAAATCTAAACTGTATAATTTTGAATATATACTTTTTGTTTTGACCTTTGAGTTCTGGGTGCAGTCCCTGGGCTGCAGTGAGAATTTTAGACACTGTTTTGCCGTCCCCCTGCACCTGGACCAGTGTGAATTTCCATTCTTGTGTTCTGTGGGGAATAAATGCTCCTTGCCATTTTTGGTCAGACATTCCCTGGGTAACCAAGGCTCTGTTCAGCTCCTAATGGTTTCTTTATACATGGATGTAAAAATGCTTTAAGGATGGTGACCGGAGAGTGTGTAACCCCATTTGAGGGGAGCCCATGCCCTGGGTTACACTCGAGGGTTGTGCATCAGTGATGAATGAATCAGGTGGTCATGTGAAATAATGACCATTTCCTTCTCTTCTCTCCAGCTCCTGTTCAGTGGAGAATGGGCCCTTGTTTTTTGAGGGTTGGGTGGGGTACTGGGCATTTCTTAAACAGACTTATTCTGATGTGACTCTTGTGACTTAACTGTAAAAACAGGATATGAAAGGTGTTTAAAAAAAGGGGCAGCATTTACCTGCCTGATTTATGTACAGAACATTTACTAGTCTTTTCCTGTTTTCTCTTTGGAAATGTTGGAAATATACTTAAATAAAGTTTTACTAATTTTTGTGGAGCGTGGGCTCTGTTCTTACATTTGGAAAAAATTGCTTTTGTGCTCTTCAAATATCCTCCTGACTGTCCAACAACCTACCTTTGTTTGTGATGGAATCACCACTGCATAGCCCTCACTACAAACATCCTGGGGGCTTTCCATTGACCAGGAATTGAACTGGATCAGTCATATAAACACTGGCTACAAGAGCAGATCAGAGGCTGGGAATCCTGTAGGAAGTAACTCACCACCTGACTCCCTTTTATGCTGAGACAGTGACATCTGGTCCAAGACACTACTGCCAGGGGAAAATTCCTGACTCCCCAAAGCCTGTCCTACCATTGAAAAGGCACAAGTCAGGAGGGTGAGGGAATACTCCCCACTTGCCGTGGAGGGGGGCAGCTCCAACAACTCAAAGCTTGACACCATCCAGGGACTAAGCCCCACATCCACAAACACCCCCTTGCTCCCTCCCCCAGCAACGCTCAGTAGCAGAAGTGTGTACCATCTACAAGATGCACTGCAGAAACTCACCAAAGATCCTCAGGCAGCACCTTCCAAACCCACGGCCACTTCCATCTAGAAGGACAAGGGGCAGCAGATACATGGCAACTCCACCCCCTGCAAGTTCCCCTCCGAGCCCCTCACCATCCTGACTTGGATATATATTGCTGTTCCTTCAGTGTGGCTGGGTCAGAATCCTGGGATTCCCTCCCTATGGGACATTGTGGGTCTACCCTACAGCATGTGGACTGCAGCGGGTCAAGAAGGCAGCTCACCCCCCCCCACCTTCTCAAGGGGGGCAACTAGGGACAGGGTGATAAATGCTGGTCTTGTTAAACATGCTGATGTCATAGGAATTAATATTTTAAAAAGGCACTTTGCTTCAAGGTGTGTGAAGGAAAACTGCAAATCGGAAATAAAAATAAAATGATGCAAATGGTCAGTAGGTCAAGCAGCTTCTGGTTTGAACAATTGGTGATGGTGTGGATTCTGAGCAAACCTCTCGTGCTATGTAAGGCTTGGCTTGATTGGGTATATGCTGTCTTGCTGTTATCCAGGCTAGAACATAAGAACTAGGAGCAGGAGTAAGCTGTTCTGGCCCTTCAAGCCTGCTCCACTACTCCCATCACTTTGTGGACTCCACTCCACTCACCCACATTTTCACCATATCCCTTAATTTATTTTTCAAAAAGGTATCTACCTTGGCTTTAAAAGCAATTGCTGAAGTAGTGTCAGCTACTTCCCTGGGTAAGGAATTCCATGGATGAACAACTCTCTGGGTGAAGAAGTTCCTTCTCAGTTCAGTGCTAAACCTGTTTCCTTTAATCTTAAGGCCACACCCTCTTGTCCTAATTCCACCAACCAGCAGAAACATCCTATCTATTTCTATTTTATCAATTCCCTTCATAATTTTGTGTTTCTACAAGATCCACCTCATCCTTCTAAATTCCAAATAATAAAATCCAATATACTCAGTCTCTCCTCATAAGGCAACCCCCTCAATTCTGGAATCAATCTAGTGAATCTCCTCTGCACCCCCTCCAGTGCCAGTACATCATTTCTTAAGGAGACCAAATCTGCATGCAGTACTCCAGATGTGGTCACACCAGCACCTTGTACACCTGTAACATAACCTCTCTGCTTTTAAACCCAATCCCTTTAGCAATGAAGGATAAGATTCCATTTGCCTTCCTAATTACTTGTACCTACAGACCAACCTTCTGCAATACATACACCAAGACACCCAGGTCCCTCTGCAAATCAACCTGCTTCAACAAGTTGCAAGTTAGGGCTATTAGCTAGATAGAAAGACCTCGAGGGGAGTGGCACATTGGCAATGTCATTGAACCTGTATTCTGAAAGCTCAGGCTAATATTCTGGGAATGTGAATTCAAGGCCTGCCAAATCAGATGGTGAAATTGGATTTGGCAAATTAAAACCTGTCCAATGTTGACTACGTAATCACTGTTGAAAATATGTTGCTGGAAAAGCGCAGCAGGTCAGGCAGCATCCAAGGAGCAGAAGAATCGACGTTTCGGGCATAAGCCCTTCTTCAGGAATCCCGAAACGTCGATTCTCCTGCTCCTTGGATGCTGCCTGACCTGCTGCGCTTTTCCAGCAACACATTTTCAGCTCTGATCTCCAGCATCTGTAGCCCTCACTTTCTCCTACATAATCACTGTCCATTGACATTAAGTCACACAATTGTTACAGTGCAGCAGGAGGCCAATCTCCTACCTTTCCCCCTTCTACCCATCTCTGTGCCATTTCTATCCAAATAACCATCTACTGCCCCTGTCAACTGCCTCAGTTGAACCTGACTTCTATCTGGTTCTCTAAGGAGGGAAATCTGCTGTTCTTACCCAGTCTGGCCTACATGTGACTTCAAACCCACAACCCAATGTGGATGCCTCTGGATTCATACAACTCCTTTACAAATGGGACAAGATTTAGGATATCTGGTCAGGGTGAGTGAGTGGGATGAAAAGGTCTATTTCCATGCTGTAAAGCTCGATGGCTCTAGAACTGAATGGAATCCGTCTGTACTGATGTACATATCAATTTCCACATATTGTCCATTGCAGTCTTCCCCAGAATTTCACGTTATACGCCTCATGCTGTTTCTGTAACAGTTTTACAAATTATCAAATCCACTTGACTTTGACAAAACCGTGAACCAGTAAATAATAGCAAATGAACTTAAATTTAATCCAGCTGACACTATCAGAATAATTATTGGCCATGCAAATCGTCCACTAAACTATCCCATGACTGTTTTCATAGCTTTGGATCATATGAGCCACATGACAGTAAAAATTCGACAGAGACAGATTAGTAACAGGAAGAGGCCATTCAGTCCCTCAAGCCTGCTCCACTGTTCAATAAGATCGTGGCGGCCCTGTTTGTGTTCCGAATCCCACATTGCCAGCAGTTCCATCGTCCCCACTGATTCTGTGAAACGTGTCGAGCAATGAGAACGTACAAGTGATACCTTTATAATCATCACAAACGATAAACCATTAGTTATACATGCACAATGTTAACTCAGAGCAACACACAATTTTCATTTTCCAAATGTGAATGTTGGTGGGAGTGGGGAGTCAAGGCTGAAAATGTGACTCAGGCACACCAAGCTGAGAGAACAAGCCTTTGGCCCGTCTGCTCTGTGCTGTTCCTGCTCCCTGATGTATTTAACCACTTCCCCTGGCCACTTCAATGTATTGACACTATTCCCCTCAACCACTCCCTGAGGGAGGGAGTCCCACATTCCTCCCACTCTCTAGGGCAAAGCATTTCTCCATGTGATAGTAGAAGGAAGTAGCATAAAGTCCCTGCAGTATGGAAGCAGGTCATTCGACCCATCAGGTTACACCAACCCTCCAAAGAGCATCCCACGTAGACCCAACCCCCCACCCTATCCCCAAAACCTTGCATTTCCCTGGACTGTAGGAGGAAACTGGAGCATGCGGAGGAAACCCACACAGACACGGGGAGAGTGTGCAAACTCCACACAGTCACCTGAGGGTGGAATCAAACCCAGGTCCCTGGCACTGCAGTGCTAGCCACTGAGTCAACATGACATCCCTAACCACAGAGTGATGAAGAAATCTTGAAATCTTGGGAGGTGGAAGAGTCTCCAAATTTCCTCCTTAACAGTTTTTGTTTGAATATACTTTTGAATTAAGATCAGAGTGGTGCTGGAAAAGCACAGCAGGTCAGGCAGCATCGGAGGAGCAGGAAAATCAACGTTTTGGGCAAAAGCCCTTCATCAGCAGTCCTCACTTTCGCCTATATTTTTGAATTAACCTGTTCAGATTTGGAGCAAGAGGGACTGGCTCAGAGGCAGGGACACTACCACTGCACGATAATAGCCCGTAATTTCATCCTTAGATTCTCAGGGATTCCTCGTCGGAGGTAATAAAGGGCCTATTGGAATGAGTTAGGATTTCCAAATCTCAATCAATTAATGCTGTGATTGACCAGGTAATGCCTGGGTATTTTGTGGGAGGGAGTAAACTGCATTGAGCCTAAACGACGAATAACGGGAGGGCTACAGATGCTCCATATAAACGGACCATTCGGCCCCCTCCCTTCATCCTATCAGTAGGCTTTCCAATGATGTGGTTTCTGTGTAGACTCACTGTGTTCCTAGGGCTGCTTTTAGTCCTGCCAACCCATACCGCGAATGGTAGGAGAGGTATGAGGCCACGGGGAGATAGACTGGCCTCGGCTGGCCGTTCGGCCCTGACGCTCCATACTAGCGCCGCCACAGGAGTGAAGCCCCGGGTTACCGTACGGTGCGAGGAGGGCTCCATGTCGGTAGCTGTGCCCTTGGATTTGTTCGGAACGGGTTACCTGGTCAATGCCAAGCACCTGAGACTAGGTAACTGCAGTTTCAGCCGAGTGGAGCCCCGGAATGGGACGCTGCTGTTCCGTACACCACTGCATCAGTGTGGCGCCAGGAGGACGGTAAGTGGCTAGCTTTGGTTTCTTCCGAGAAGGGGGCTGAGGAAACGCCCTTAACTAAATCGACACTAAGTTGATTCTATATATCTATCTCTTGATAAGATTGTCTATCGGTTCTAGCCCCCTTGCCCGTGGGTGGGGTGGGGAAGGGTGAGATCACTCACTCTAAACTGCCAACGAATAAAGGTCCACTCTCCTCATCAACACTTCCCATCCTCATACAATGCTGCAGAACCCCTCCCTTTTCCCATTAGTTGGAAAACTTTGTACAAGCTCAAAGTTGTGACTTCCTCTAGCGCTGAGTTTGACACTCCTCCTTTTATCTGTTGTGGATCACTCCCTACAAACCCTCCATCGTACTCCCCTCCAGAATCCACTCTGATTTTTATAGTCTCTAGCTTTCTCCTCCTCTTGGGAGAACCACAATAGAATTGGAATGGATTCTAATTCTACTTATGTAGAATATATTTTTTCAGGATTTCCTAATGTTTTATTCCCTCTACAGTTAGAATCACTAAGTGGGTGATCTTTACTAAATGGTACTGTTTCTGTCCCTGTAGTTGGATGTGGATGATCTTATTTACAAGACCAGCCTGCATTACCTGCCCCCAGTGAAGCAGATTATTGTTCGTACCAATCCAGTCACTATTCCCATTGAGTGTCATTATCCCAGGTAGGTCTGTGTTTTCCCCCTCTTTCCTAGTTCTCCTGTTACCTGACTGTTTATGAACCTCCCACTGTCTATCTGATTTTTTTCCTTTTTTTTAGGAAGGGGAATGTCAGTGGTGAAGCTATTGAACCAACCTGGGTGCCATTTAGCTCTACTCATGTTGGACACAACTCCCTGAAATTCTTCCTTGCCCTCATGACTGGTAGGTGTAGGGAGTGTGAAAGGTGGTAACCAATTGGGTCCCTTGAACTGATTTCACCTTTTTAAGGTGATCCTCCAATGTTGTGTGCACTTGCTGAAATGGGGGCAGTAGAGAGACCAGGACTTCTAGACTGCTCTCCAATCGAACTACATGACTGACCTCTTACTCCTGACCATCCCCTCTTTAATGTCTGAATTCATCAACCTTGGTCCTGAATGATCATGCCCTAGTGTCTCCACCACCCTCTATCTTCAACTATAAAAGGTCTCCTTTTAATCGGAGACGGTGTCCCCTGGTTCTTGAACCCCATAAAATGGGGAGAGATTCTTCCTGTACCTATCTTGTATGCTGTTTTTTTCAATGAGCTAATCCATTCTGGAAAAAATCCAAGAATACAGACCCACTCCCTTGTTAATATCCTTGCCCATTCTCATAATGTTCCAGAATTTCCCACATCTCTCCATCTCTTGGTAGAGAATCTACATCATAGAGATGTACAGCATGGAAACAGACCCTTCGGTCCAACCCGCCCATGCTGCCCAGATATCCCAACCCAATCTAGTCCCACCTGCCAGCACCTGGCCCATATCCCTCCAAACCCTTCCTATTCATATACCCATCCAAATGCTGCTTGGCAATTGTACCAGCCTCCACCACTTCCTCTGGCAGCTCATTCCATACATGCCCCACCCTCTTGTGGAAAAGGTTGCCCCTTGGGTCTCTCCTATCTTCCCCCTCTCTCTCCCTAAACCTATGCCCTCTAGTTCTGGACTTCCTGACCCCAGGGAAAAAACCTTGTCTATTTATCCTATCCATGTCCCTCATGATTTTATAAACCTCTATAAGGTCACCCCTCATCCTCCAACACTCCAGGGAAAACAGCCCCAGCCTGTTCAGCACTTCCCTATAGCTCCAATTCTCCAACCCTGGCAACATCCTTGTAAATCTTTTCTGAACCCTTTCAAGTTTCACAACATCTTTCTGATAGGAAGGAGACCAGAATTGCATGTAATATTCCAACAGTGGCCTAACCAATGTCCTGTACAGCTGCAATATGACCTCACAACTCCTGTACTCCATACTCCTCTCTGGGATCTGAATGGATCTTAAGGTCAGCCAGAGTTCATAGTAAGGGGAGGGAAGGAAAGACATTTTTTTTCCCCTTCTTTTCAATCTCCCATCATGGGACAATCTAATTGTTAGAGATTGAGACTCTTTATTCCAAGAATCAATCCCTAGTGACTGATAATAAGAGCTGATATTAGTAATTCTGCTTGTGGAGACTCACCTTTTTCCATCTTGCAGAGAACTGGACAGAGAAACGAGATTCAAATATCTACTACCTGGGCGATGAGATTCACATTGAGGCCTCTGTTGTGACTCTGAACCATGTACCACTGAAACTCTTTATTGATCGCTGCGTGGCCACTGTGGGGTCTGAATGGAGCTCCAACTCCAGTTACACCATCATTGACCACAATGGGTATGTGTAGAGCCTGGAATGCTGGTGGAATCCTTGTCTGTCTTTTTCCCCCTAACCATCCATTCCCTCCCTCCTTTTTCAGATGCCTCCTGGACAGCAAAGCTGGTTCCTCAACCTCTTCTTTTGTCAATCCAAGAGTGAAGCCAGACACAATCCGCTTTGTCCTGGATGCCTTCCGCTTTTACAGGATTCCCAGCAGCTTGGTATGGACAGCAATGAGATTCAGGGAAGGCTAGTTTGGGGTGCAATAGTGTTGAGTCTCTTGTATCCTGGGTCCTACACAGTCCAATCTCCTTGACTCTCTGCTTCCTGATTCTCATTGGAACAGCTGGTCTATACCTGTGGAGGCCTCGAACTGTAATAGATTTGGGAATCCATCTCTTGCTCCTTGCACACAACTGCAAGACACCAATGACTCCAAGAAGTCTGGTCAACCCAAGACCCTGGATTATGGCTGTGGCTAACTGTTCCCTCACACCAGGGACCTGGGTGTGATTCTAGCCTTGGATGGTCATCTGTGGGGAGCTTTTGTTTTCATTTCTGCTGGTGCTCTGGCATCATCGCCCAGTCCAGGGATGTGCAGTTAAGGTGACAGACCATGCTATATTGCCCATAGTGTCCAGGGATGTGTAGGCCAGGATTAGCTTTGGTAAAATATGCATTTATGGCATAGTCAGTGTTTAGCATGAAAACTGACCCTTTGGTCCAACATGTCCATGCTGACTAGATATCCTAACTTAGTCTCATTTGGCCCAAATCCCCTCAACCCTGCCTTTTCATATACCCATCCAGATGCCTTTTAAATGCTGTAATTGTACCAGTCTCCACCACTTCCTCTGGCAGCTCCTTCCATACAAGCACTACCCTCAAGTTGCCCCTAGGCTCCCATATATCTTCCCCCTCTCACCTATGCCCTCTAGTTCTTTCCCCCCACCCTGGGGAATAGACCTTCTCTCCTAACCTTATCCCTGCCCCCCTGATTTTGTAAACATCTAAAAAGGTGACCCCTCAGCATCTGGTGCTCCAGGTCTGGATGGGATGCTCTCCAGGGAATTGGTACAGACTTGATAAGCCAAACCACCATCTCAGGATTCTGCTTCTAGTCGTGACTATTCCAGTATTTGGAAATACTGGTGATCTCTCCTAATAAGTGGGAGAACAACTTAACATCCCTGTGGTGGTTTGGGTGGGCAGCTCCCCTCACTGGGACCATTAGACCCAGGTATAACATGCTGCTCTAACATCTGTACCTTTTTTAATCTTCCAGATTTACATTACTTGTCACCTGCGAGTTTCTGCACTCCAGCAGCAGCCAAACCCTCTGAACAAGGCTTGCTGGTTTCACAGGGCCAGCCGAACGTGAGTAACCATTTCATGAGTTTATTCCGCTGTAGTGTGGATGTACTAACTTTGTTTCTGTCTTTTTAGCTGGTCCCTGGTCACTGACAGCTGGGCCTCTCCAGTAGGAGAGAGTGCTGGCCAATCCATCTGTCACTGTTGTGACACTCTCAGATGTGGATCACCATCCAGGGCCATAAGAAGAAAATCACGGGAAGCAGGTACAGTGGGTAATCTCTCTCTCTCTGATTTACCAGGTTTGGGTTAAGGAAAGGCTGGGACTTCGAGTGTAGGAGGCTGAGGTGACCTTCCCTTGATAAGATCATGAGGGATATACATGGGATGAGATAACTACCACTAACCCTAAGACTAGGGGGGCAGACTAAGGTGAGAAGAGAGATCTTAAAGATGGGAGGGAGGAGAGTGGTTTGTGTCAAAGGAACTTTGAGGAAATGGTGGATGGGGGTACACTTACAATACTTAAAGACACTTTAGATATTTCTGTGAATAGAAAAGGTTTGGAGGGCAATAGGTGACAGCAGGCAGGTGGGACTAGTTTAGTTTGGGATTATGGTTGACATGGACTTAGGCTGAAAACAGACCCTGTCTTCCAATGACTGTACAAACAGAAGTATGACACTTTGTCCATTGAGTGGCAGAGTGGGCTGATCACACCTGATCAGCTCCTGCAGTTCCCCTTTTTCTGCCACTGATTAAAAAATCTGAGTGAAGGGAATATTTTTGGCTTGCCAAGTGTTCCATTTGGCAGTGAAGGATTGTTACAAACTGGCATCTCAGCAATACCTTGCCACAAAAGGCTCTGGCTCCATCAGTCTCTGACCTTCAGCCCTCCATCTTCTGAGCCACTTATCCCACTTGCCATCTGTCTCTTTGCTTCCCCAGAATTCTCACAAGCAACAGGGGAAGTTGATTCAATGCTTGGACCCTTGGTCATTGTGGATCCCAACAGTTTTGGTGCTGCCAAGTCTGGATCTTCAGTGGGAGACTTTGCTGAACAGCACCAAGCTGTCTCTGGTAAGAACACTTTTTGTGAATTATCACTAAACAGCACTTGGTTCCAGTAACTCAGTTTTGAGGTTGCATCTTACCAGTGTCTAAACCCTCATGATCTAGAGTTTAACTCTGTATTAAATTGCTCTGTTAAAGGTACCTCACCACAAAACACAGCTGCTGGGACTGATAGTGCTACTACCTGAGCTAAAGTCTAGGTTCACCTCTTACCCTGGCGATGTACTAATGTCTCAACAATTCAATTAAGCACTTGCAAAGCAATGGATTAGTCCCCACCTAATTCTATAAAATTCTCATCCTCCTTCAAACACTGACCTCTCGGTCTCTAACCATCTTCAGCCCCACAATCTAATTGCCAAACATCCTTTAACTGACACACCACTGAATTTTCAACATTAGCCTTGAACTCAGCCTTCTGAAAACACTTACCTTTTTTCTGTTGTTCATCACCTTAACCTACCTAAGAGGGGTTCAGTCAGCATCATAGTCCTGTCACTTTTTTTCCTTGTACTCTTATTGCACTCTAAGCTGGAGTCTGATGCTCTTTATTACAAAAATTCTCTGGCCTACTGAACACTTGTCTGTGCCACACTGTTTTCCTGTAGCACCTATCCCATCTGGGGTCATGAATCTGTGCCTCACTTTGTAACCCATTTACAATGTTGGATGTGTTTCTGATTGAGCTGATCAAGTTTGATGTTTGTCACCTACAGGGAACTGTCAATGCCAAGCTGGTAACGTTTAATGTTTTTCCCTTACAGATGGACACTTTCTGGTCAGTCTTGTTCTGCTGGGTGCTTTAATGATCCCAGTAGCTGGATTTACAGTGGCTACCTACAGGAGATGTGTTTGAGTCCAGTTATGTTGACCTTTTGTCAAAGCTGATTAAATGCCATTTAACAATTAAAACAAATTAGACTACTTTGTTCATTTACACAACAGCACAGGAATAAGCTCTTCATCCCATGTTATATCAACAATGATCCACTAAAATAATCCCATCTGCCTGTACATGCTCTAGATCTCTAATCCCTGCCTGTTCATGTCTAAATGCTTCTTAAACATGTTAATCACTATCCCAGTAGTATACTTCACTTTAAAGTCAAACCTTCCCTTCCCATCTCTAACCTTTCCCCAGATTTGACTTTTCCAACCTAGAAGGGAATGCACTTGCTATCCACCTTTATCTATTCCCTTATCAGGCCACCCCTCCAGCCTCTCTTCCAGCAAAGAATCCAAGTTTGTCCAACATCGAGCACATTAGCTTAAATCTGGCAGATCCTAGTAAATCTTTGCACTCCAGTCTCCATCCTGCAGTGTGGTAACCAATACTACTGCACAACATTCCCAATGTAACCTGACTAAAGATTTTTTTAATGCTGTTGCAACATGACTTGCCAGCTTGTTCCCCATGCCCTGACTGATGAAGCCAAGCATACCAAGGCCTTGACTACCTTCATCCACTTATGACCACATGCAGGGAGTTATGGAGTGGCAGTACGTTTGAGATGAGGGAACCAGGTTAAACACTTACCAGATCCATACACCTGGCTTCAGCTGAAGAGCATCTGCTCAGGATGTTGTGCTTTTTCTGGAGCAGGTGTGACTTGAGTCCAGACCTCCTGCCCCAAAGTTAGGGACATTGTCACTGTCTCAGCAGCCTGAGCACCTTTTTCTAATTCTAGAGTAACACTGCTTACCTTGAACTTTTTTATTTTTAATTGTTAGCTTCCCTCCTATTGGCTGTACAGTCCTGAGTGATCAGGCTTTAATCCCCTTCTTGGACAGCCAAAGTTTGGAAAACATTAATCCAGTCTTCAATAGCACCAGGACCAAGGATATTTGATCTTCCCTTTGTCTCTAATTTTGTGGGTTGTGAACTT
>NW_025215224.1:73438-74689 GCF_004010195.1 Chiloscyllium plagiosum | reverse complement strand
GGAGTCTAGTTTTGAGGGAGGGGGGCCGCACTGTCAGGAGTTCAATTCTGAGGGAAGGCCGCACTGTCAGGAGTTCAACTCTGAGTGTGAGCCGCACAATCAGGCGTTTAGTTCTGAGGGAGGGCGGCACTGTCAGGGGTTTAGTTCTGAGGGAGGACCGCACTGTCAGAAGTTTAGTACTGAGGGAGGCCGCACTATCAGGAGTTTAGTACTGAGGGAGGGCCGCACTGTCAGGTGTTAAGTACTGAGGTAGGGCCTCACTGTCTAGAATTTAGTTCTGAGGGAAGTCCGCACTGTCAGAGGTTTTGTACTGAGGAAGTGCCGCACTGTCAGGGGTTTAGTTCTGAGGGAGCCCGCACTGTCAGGAGTTTAGTTCTGAGGGAGGTCCGCACCGTCAGGAGTTTAGTTCTGAGGGAGTGCCGCAATGTCAGTAGTTTAGTTCTGAGGGAGGGCCGCACTGTCAGAAGTTTAGTTCTGAGGGAAGGCCGCAATGTCAGGAGTTTAGTTCTGAGGGAAGGCCACACTGTCAGGTGTTTAATTCTGAGGGAGTGCCGCAGTGTCAGGAGTTTACTACTGAGGGAGCACCGCACTGTCAGGGGTTTAATACTGAGGGAGAGCCGCACAGTCCGCAGTTTAGTATTGAGGGCCGTACTGTCAGGTGTTTAGTACTGAGGGAGGGCCGCACTGTCAGGGGTTTAGTACTGAGGGAGGGCTGCTCTGTCATGAGTTTAGTTCTGAGGGAGGGCCGCAATGTCAGGAGTTTAGTACTGAGGGAGGGCCGCACCGTCAGGAGTTTAGTTCTGAGGGTGGGCCGCACCGTCAGGAGTTTAGTACTGAGGGACAGCTGCACTGACAGGAGTATAGTTCGGAGGGAAGGGCCGCAATGTCAGGAATTTTTTTCTGAGGGAGGGCCGCACTGTCAGGTGTTTAATGCTGAGGGAGGGCCGCACTGTCACGAGTATAGTTCTGAGGGAGGGCCACATTGTCAGGAGTTCAGTTCTAAGGGAGGGCTGCAGTCTCAGGAGTTTAGTTCTGAGTAGGGCCGCACTGTCAGGGTTTAGTTCTTGACGGAGGGCTGCACTGTCAGGAGTTTAGTTTTGAGGGAGGGCTGCACTCTCAGGAGTTTAGTTCTGAGTAGGGCCGCACTGTCAGGAGTTTAGTTCTGACGGAGGGCTGCACTGTCAGGAGTTTAGTTTTGAGGGAGGGCTGCACTCTCAGGAGTTTAGTTCTGAGGGAGGGCCGCACTGTCAG
>NW_025215224.1:63624-72884 GCF_004010195.1 Chiloscyllium plagiosum | reverse complement strand
TCAGGAGTTTCGTTCTGAGGGAGGGCCGCACTGTCAGGTGTTTACTGCTGAGGGAATCCCGCACCGTGAGGAGTTTAGTTCTGAGGGAGGATCGCGCTGTCAGGAGTTTAGTTCTGAGGGAGGACCGCACTGTCAGGAGTTTAGTACTGAGGGAGGGCCGCACTGTCAGGAGTTTACAACTGAGGGAGGGGCGCACCGTGTGGAGTTTAGTAATGAGGGAGGGCCACACTGTCAGGTGTTTCGTTCTGAGGGAGGTCCGAGATGTCAGGAGTTTAGTAATGAGGGAGGGCCGCACCGTCAGGAGTTTACTACTGAGGGAGGGCCGAAACGTGCGGAGTTTAGTACTGAGGGAGGGCCTCACTGTCAGGTGTTCACTTCTGAGGGAGGGCCGCACTGTGAGGTGTTTCGTAATGACGGAGGGCCGCACTGTTAGCAGTTTAGTTCTGAGGGAGGGTCGCACTGTCAGGAGTTGAATTCTGAGGGAGGGCCGCATTGTCAGGACTTTACTACTGAGGGAGGGCCGGACTGTCTGAAGTTTAGTTCTGAGGGAGGGCCGCAATGTCAGGAGTTTCGTTCTGAGGGAGGGCCGCACTGTCAGGTGTTGTTTTCTGAGGGAGGGCCACACTCTCAGGAGTTTAGTTATGAGGGAGGGCCGATATGTCAGGAGTTGAGTTCTGAGGGAGTGCCACACTGTCAGGAGGTTAGGTCTGAGGGAAGACCGCATTGTCAGGTCTTTAGAACTGAGGGAGGACCGCAATGTCCGGAGTTCCGTTCTGAGGGAGGGCTGCACTGTCAGGTGTTTTTTTTCTGAGGGAGGGCCACACTCTCAGTTTAGTTATGAGGGAGGGCCGATATGTCAGGAGTTTAGTTCTGAGGGAGTGCCGCACTGTCAGGAGGTTAGGTCTGAGGGAAGGGCGCATTGTCAGGTCTTTAGAACTGAGGGAGGGCCGCACTGACAGGAGTTTAGTTCTGAGGAAGGGCCGCACTGTTAGCAGTTTAGTTCTGTGGGAGGGTCGCACTGTCAGGAGTTGAATTCTGAAGGTGTGCCGCACTGTCATGTGTTTAATTCTGAGGGAGGGCCGCACTTTCAGGAGTTTCGTTCTGAGGGAGGGCCATACTGTTAAGTGTTTAGTTTTGAGGGAGGGCCGCACCGTCAAGAGTTTAGTTCTGAGTGTTGGCCGCACTGTCAGGAGTTTAGTTCTGAGGGAGTGCCGTAATGTCAGGTGTTTAGTACTGAGCGAGGGCCGCACTGTCAGGGGTTTAGTTAAGAGAGGGACGCAATGTCATGAGTTAGAAGTATGGGAGGGCCACACTGTCAGGAGTTTAGTAATGAGGGAGGGCCACACCATCAGGAGTTCAGTTCTGAGGGAGGGCTGCACTGTCAGGTGTTTAGTTCTGAGGGAGAGCCGCACTGTCAGGAGTCTAGTTTTGTGGGAGGGCCGCACTGTCAGGAGTTCAATTCTGAGGGAGGGCCGCACTGTCAGGTGTTCAATTCTGAGGGTGGGCCGCACTATCAGGCGTTTAGTTCTGAGGGAGGGCCGCATTGTCAGGAGTTTAGTTCTGAGGGAGGGCTGCACTGTCAGGAGTTTAGTACTGAGGGAGGGCTGCACAGCCAGGCGTTTAGTTCTGAGTAAGGGCCGCACTGTCAGGTGTTTAGTTCTGAGGAAGTGCCGCACTGTCAGGAGTTTAGTTCTGAGGGAAGGCCGCAATGTCAGGAGTTTAGTTCTGAGGGAGGGCTGCACTGTCAGGAGTTTAGTACTGAGGGAGGGCTGCACAGCCAGGCGTTTAGTTCTGAGTAAGGGCCGCACTGTCAGGTGTTTAGTTCTGAGGGAGGGCAGTTGAGGGAGTACCGCACTGTCAGGGGTTTAGTACTGAGGTAGAGCCGCACAGTCAGCAATTTAGTACTGAGGGAGGGCTGCACTGTCATGAGTTTAGTTCTGTGGGTTGGCCGCACTGTCAGGAGTTTAGTTCTGAAGGAGGGACGTACTGTCCGGTATTTAGTACTGAGGGAGGGCCGCAATGTCAGGAGTTTAGTACTGAGGGAGGGCCGCAATGTCAGGAGTTTAGTACTGAGGGAGGGCCGCACCGTCAGGAGTTTAGTTCTGAGGGAAGGCCTCACTGTCAGGGATTTAGTACTGAGGGAATACCGCACTGTCAGGGGTTTAGTTCTGAGGGAGGGCCGAACTGTCAGGAGTTTATTTCTGATGGAAGGCGGCAATATCAGGGGTTTAGTTCTGAGGGAGGGCCGCACTCACAATAGTTTAGTTATGAGGGAGGGCCGCACTGTCAGGTGTTTAGAACTGAAGGAGTGCCGCACTGTCAGGAGTTTAATTCTGAGGGAAGTCCGCACTGTCAGAGGTTTTGTACTGAGGGAGTGCCACACTGTCAGGAGTTTAAATCTGAGGGTGGGTGGCACTGTCAGGAGTTTAGTTCTGAGGGAGGGCCACACTGTCAGGAGTTTAGTTCTGAGGGAGGGCCGCAATGTCAGGAGATTTTTTCTGAGGGAGGGCCGCACTGTCAGGTGTTTACTGTTGAGGGAAGCCCGCACCGTGAGGAGTTTAGTTCTGAGGGAGGATCGCGCTGTTAGGAGTTTCGATCTGAGGGAAGAACGCACTGTCAGGAGTTTAGTTCTGAGAAGGACCGCACTGTCAGGAGTTTAGTACTGAGGTAGGGCCGCACTGTCAGGAGTTTACTACTGAGGTAGGGGCGCACCGTGTGGAGTTTAGTACTGAGGGTGGGCCACACTGTTTGGTGTTTCGTTCTGAGGGAGGGCCGAGATGTCAGGAGTTTAGTAATGTGGGAGGGCCGCACCGTCAGGAGTTTACTACTGAGGGAGGGCCGAAACGTGCGGAGTTTAGTACTGAGGGAGGGCCTCACTGTCAGGTGTTTCGTTCTGAGGGAGGGCCGCACTGTAAGGAGTTTAGTAATGACGGAGGGCCGCACTGTTAGCAGTTTAGTTCTGAGGGAGGGTCGCACTGTCAGGTGTTGAATTCTGAGGTAGGGCCGCACTGTCAGGACTTTACTACTGAGGGAGGGCTGGACTGTCTGGACTTTCGTTCTGAGGGAGGGCCGCACTGTCAGGTGTTTTTTTCTGAGGGAGGGCCGCACTGTCAGGTGTTTCGTTCTGAGGGAGGGCCGCACTGTCAGGTGTTTTTTTTCTGAGGGAGGGCCACTCTCTCAGGAGTTTAGTTATGAGGGAGGGCCGATATGTCAGGTGCTTAGTTCTGAGGGAGTGCCGCACTGTCAGGAGGTTAGGTCTGAGGGAGGGCCGCGTTGTCAGGTCTTTAGAACTGAGGGAGGGCCGCACTGACAGGAGTTTAGTTCTGAGGGAGGGCCGCACTGTTAGCAGTTTAGTTCTGAGGGAGGGTCGCACTGTCAGGAGTTGAATTCTGAGGGAGGGCCGCACTGTCATGTGTTTAGTTTTGAGGGAGGGCCACACTGTCAGGCGTTTACTTCTGAGAGAGGGACTCACTGTCAGATGTTTAGCTCTGAGGGAGGGCCGCAAAGTCAGGAGTATAGTTCTGAGGGAGGGCCACACTGTCAGGAGTTCAGTTCTGTGGGAGGGCCGCACTGTCAGAGTTTAGTTCTGGGGGAGGGCAGTACTGTCAGGAGTTCAGTTCTGAGGGAGAGCCGCACTGTCAGGAGTTTTGTCCTGAGGGAGAGCCGCACTGTCAGGAATTTAGTAGTGAGGGACAGCCGCACTGTCAGGAGTTTAGTACTGAGGGAGAGCCACACTGTTAGCAGTTTAGTTCTGAGGGTGGGCCACACTGGTCAGGTGTTTCGTTCTGAGGGAGGGCCGAGATGTCAGGAGTTTAGTAATGTGGGAAGGCCGCACCGTCAGGAGTTTACTACTGAGGGAGAGCCGCACTGTCAGGAATTTAGTAGTGAGGGACAGCCGCACTGTCAGGAGTTTAGTACTGAGGGAGGGACTCACTGTCAGGTATTTAGTTCTGAAGTGGGGGCCGCACTATGAGGAGTTTAGTAATTACGGAGGGCCGCACTGTTAGCAGTTTAGTTCTGAGGGAGGGTCGCACTGTCAGGAGTTGAATTCTGAGGGAGGGCCGCACTGTCAGGACTTTACGACTGAGGGAGGGCTGGACTGTCTGGAGTTTAGTTCTGAGGGATGGCCGCAATGTCAGGAGTTTCGTTCTGAGGGAGGGCCGCACTGTCAGGTGTTTTTTTCTGAGGGAGGGCCGCACTGTCAGGAGTCTGGATTTGAGGGAGGGCCGCACTGTCAGGATTTCAATTCTGAGGGAGGGTCGCACTGTCAGGAGTTCATTTCTGAGGGTGGGCCGCACTATCAGGCGTTTAGTTCTGAGGGAGGGCCGCATTGTCAGGAGTTTAGGTCTGAGGGAGGGCTGCACTGTCAGGGGTTTAGTTCTGAGGGAGGGCTGCACTGTCAGGAGTTTAGTACTGAGGGAGGGCTGCACAGCCAGGCGTTTAGTTCTGAGGGAGGGCCGCACTGTTGGCAGATTAGTTCTGAGGGAGGGCCTCATTGTCAGGAGTTCAGTTCTGAGGGAGGGACGCACTGTCAAGTGTTTAGTTCTGAGGGAGGGCCGCACTGTCAGGAGTTTAGTTCTGAGGGATGGCCGCACTGTCAGGAGATTACTTCTGAGGGAGGGCCGCACTGTCAGGTGTTTACTTCTCAGGGAGGGCTGCATTGTCTGGAGTTTAGTACTGAGGGAGGACCACACTGTCAGGAGATTAGTTCTGAGGGAGGACCACACTGTCAGGAGATTAGTTCTGAGGGAGGGCAGCACTGTCAGACGTTTTGTTCTGAGGGAGGACCGCACTGTCAGGGGTTTAGTTCTGAGGGAGGGACAAACTGTAAGCAGTTTAGTACTGAGGGAGGGCCGCAATGTCAGGAGTATAGTTCTGAGGAAGGGCCACATTGTCAGGAGTTTACTTCTGAGGGAGGGCCGCACTGTCAGGTGTTTCCTTCTGAGGGAGGGCTGCACTATGTGGTGTTTAGTACTGAGTGAGGGCCTTACTGTCAGGAGTTTAGTTCTGAGGGAGGGCCACACTGTCAGGAGTTTAGTTCTGAGGGAGGGCCGCACTGTCAGGAGTTTAGTTCTGAGGGATGGCCGCACTGTCAGGAGATTACTTCTGAGGGAGGGCCGCGCTGTCAGGTGTTTACTTCTCAGGGAGGGCTGCATTGTCTGGAGTTTAGTACAGAGGGAGGACCACACTGTCAAGAGATTAGTTCTGAGGGAGGACCACACTGTCAGGAGATTAGTTCTGAGGGAGGGCCACACTGTCAGGAGTTTTGTTCTGAGTGAGGGCCGCACTGTCAGGAGTTTAGTTCTGAGGGAGGGCCACACTGTCAGGTGTTTACTTCTGAGGGAGGGCTGCACTGTCTGGTGTTTAGTACTGAGGGAGGGCCTCACTGTCAGGAGTTTAGTTCTGAGGGAGGGCCACACTGTCAGGAGTTTAGTTCTGAGGGAGGGCCGCACTGTCAGGAGTTTAATTCTGAGGTAGTGCCGCACTGTCAGGAGTTTAGTTCTGAGGGAGGGCCGCACTGTCAGGAGATTGGTTCTCAGGGAGGGCCGCACTGTCATGTGTTTAGTTCTGAGGAATGGCCGCACTGTCAGCAGTTTAGTTCTGAGGGAGTGCAGCTCTGTCAGGAGTTTAGTTCTGAAGGAGGGCCACACTGTCAGGAGATTAGTTCTGAGGGAGGGCCGCACTGTCAGGAGTTTAGTCCTGAGGGAGTGCAGCTCTGTCAGGAGTTTAGTTCTGAAGGTGGGCCACACTGTCAGGAGATTAGTTCTGAGGGAGGGCCGCACTGTCAGGAGTTTAATTCTGAGGTAGGGCCGCACGGTCAGGAGTTTAGTTCTGAGGGAGGTCAGCTCTGTCAGGAATTTAGTTCTGAGGGTGGGCCGCACTGTCAGAAGTTCAATTCTGAGGGAGGGCCGCACGGTCAGGCATTCAGTACTGAGGGAGGGACCCATTGTCGGGAATTTAGTTCTGAGGTAGTGCCGCACTGTCAGGAGTTTAGTTCTGAGGGAGGGCCGCACTCTCAGGAGTTTACTACGGAGGGAGGGGCACACTGTCAGGCGTTTACTTCTGAGAGAGGGCCTCACTGTCAGATGTTTCGCTCTGAGGGAGGGCCGCAATGTCACGAGTATAGTTCTGAGGGAGGGCCACACTGTCAGGAGTTCAGTTCTGTGAGAGGGCCGCACTGTCAGGAGTTTAGTTCTGTGGGAGGGCCGTACTGTCAGAGTTTAGTTCTGAGGGAGGGCCGTACTGTCAGGAGTTCAGTTCTGAGGGAGAGCCGCACTGTCAGGAGTTTAGTACTGAGGGAGAGTCGCACTGTCAGGAATTTAGTAGTGAGGGACAGCCGGACTGTCAGGAGTTTCGTACTGAGGGAGAGCCACACTTTTAGCAGTTTAGTTCTGAGGGAGTGCCGCACTGTCAGGTGTTTAATTCTGAGGGAGGACCACACTGTCAGGAGTTTAATTCTGAGGGAGGGCCGCACTGTCTGGCGTTTAGTACTGAGGGAGGGCCGCACTTTCAGGAATTTAGTTCTGAGGGAGAGCCGCACTGTCAGGAGTTTAGTTCTGAGGGAGGGATGCATTTTCAGGTGTGGCAATCTGAGGGAGGTAAACACTGTCAGGAGTTTCATTCTGAGGTCGGGCCGCACTGTTAGTAATTTAGTTCTGAGGGAGGGCCGCACTGTCAGGAGTTTAGTTCTGAGGGAGGGATGCATTTTCAGGTGTGGCAATCTGAGGGAGGTAAACACTGTCAGGAGTTTCATTCTGAGGTCGGGCCGCACTGTTAGTAATTTAGTTCTGAGGGAGGGCCGCACTGTCAGGAGTTTAGTTCTGAGGGAGAGCCGCAGTGTCAGGAGTTTAGTTCTGAGGGAGGGATGCACTTTCAGGAATTTAGTTCTGAGGGAGAGCCGCACTGTCAGGAGATTAGTTCTGAGGGCGGGATGCATTTTCAGGTGTGTAAATCTGAGGGAGGTAAACACTGTCAGGAGTTTAGTTCTGAGGTAGGGCCGCACTGTTAGTAGTTTAGTTCTGAGGGAGGTCCGCACTGTCAGGAGTTTAGTTCTGAGGGAGAGCCGCAGTGTCAGGAGTTTAGTTCTGAGGGAGGGATGCACTTTCATGTGTTTAAATCTGAGGGAGGGCAACACTGTCAGGAGTTTAGTTCTGAGGTAGGGCCGCACTGTTAGGAGTTTAGTTCTGAGGGAGGCCCGCACTGTCAGGAGTTTAGTACTGAGGGAGGGCCGCACTTTCAGGTGTTTAGTTCTGAGGGAGAGCCGCAATGACAGGAGTTTAGTACTGAGGTATGGCCCCACTATCAGGAGTTTAGTTCTGAGGGAGGGCCGCACTGTCAGGAGTTTACTTCTGAGGAAGGGCCGCACTGTCAGGTGTTTACTTCTGAGGGACTGCCGCACTGTCAGAGTTTAGTTCTGAGAGAGGGCCGTACTGTCAGGAGTTCAGTTCTGAGGGAGGGCTGCAGTCTCAGGAGTTTACTGCTGAGGGAGGGCCGCACTGTCAGGTGTTAACTTGTGAGGGAGGGCCGTACTGTCAGAGTTTAATTCTGAGGGAGGACCGTACTGTCAGCAGTTTAGTTCTGAGGGAAGGCCGCAATGTCAGGAGTTTAGGTCTGAAGGAGGGCCGCAGTGTCAGGAGTTTAGTTCTGACGGAGGGATGCACTTTCAGTTGTTTAAATCTGTGGGAGGGCCACACTGTCAGGAGTTTTGTAATGAGGGAAGGCCACACCATCAGGAGTTCAGTTCTGAGGGAGGGCTGCACTGTCAATTGTTTAGTTCTGAGGGAGGGCCGCACTGTCAGGAGTCGAGTTTTGTGGGAGGGCCGCACTGTCAGGAGCTCAATTCTGAGGGAGGGCCGCACTGTCAGGTGTTCAATTCTGAGGGTGGGCCGCACTAACAGGCGTTTAGTTCTGAGGGAGGGCCGCATTGTCAGGCGTTTAGTTCTGAGGGAGGGCTGCACTGTCAGGGGTTTAGATCTGAGGGAGGGCCGCACTGTCAGGAGTTTAGTTCTGAGGGAGGCCCGCACCGTCAGGAGTTTAGTTCTGAGGGAAGCCCGCACCGTCAGGAGTTTAGTTCTGAGGGAAGGCCGCAATGTCAGGAGTTTAGTACTGAGGGAGGGCTGCACTGTCAGGAGTTTAGTTCGGAGGGAAGCCCGCTCCGTCAGGAGTTTAGTTCTGAGGGAAGCCCGCACCGTCAGGAGTTTAGTTCTGAGGGAAGGCCACACCGTCAGAAGTTTAGTTCTGAGTGAGGGCCGCAATGTCAGGTTTTTAGTTCTGAGGGAAGGCCGCAATGTCAGGAGTTTAGTTCTGAGGGAAGGCCACACTGTCAGGTGTTTAATTCTGAGGGAGTGCCGCAGTGTCAGGAGTTTACTACTGAGGGATTACCGCACTGTCAGGGGTTTAGTACTGAGGGAGAGCCGCACAGTCCGCAGTTTAGTATTGAGGGAGTGCCGCACTGTCAGGTGTTTAGTTCTGAGGGAGGGCCGTACTGTCAGGTGTTTAGTTCTGAGGGACGGCCGCACTGTCAGGGGTTTAGTACTAAGGGAGTACCGCACTGTCAGGGGTTTAGTACTGAGGTAGAGCCGCACAGTCAGCAATTTAGTACTGAGGGAGGACTGCACAGTCATGAGTTTAGTTCTGAGGGTTGGCCGCACTGTCAGGATTTTAGTTCTGAAGGAGGGCCGTACTGTCCGGTGTTTAGTTCTGAGGGTGGGCCGCAATGTCAGGAGTTTAGTACTGAGGGAATGCCTCACTGTCAGGGGTTTAGTACTGAGGGAGTACCGCAATGTCAGGGGTTTAGTTCTGAGGGAGGGCCGAACTATCAGGAGTTTATTTCTGATGGAAGGCGGCAATATCAGGGGTTTAGTTCAGAGGGACGGCCGACCGGTCAGGGGTTTAGTTCTGAGGGATGGCCGCACTGTCAGGTTTTTAGTACTGAGGGAGTGCCGCACTGTCAGGAGTTTAGTTCTGAGGGAAGTCCGCACTGTCAGAGGTTTTGTACTGAGGGAGTGCCACACTGTCAGGAGTTTAGTTCTGAGGGTGGGTGGCACTGTCAGGAGTTTAGTTCTGAGGGAGGGCCACACTGTCAGGAGTTTAGTTCTGAGGGAGGGCCGCAATGTCAGGAGATTTTTTCTGAGGGAGGGCCGCACTGCCAGGTGTTTACTGTTGAGGGAAGCCCGCACCGTGAGGAGTTTAGTTCTGAGGGAGGATCGCGCTGTCAGGAGTTTCGTTCTGAGGGAGGACCGCACTGTCAGGAGTTTAGT
>NW_025215224.1:60090-63473 GCF_004010195.1 Chiloscyllium plagiosum | reverse complement strand
GTAATGACGGAGGGCCGCACTGTTAGCAGTTTAGTTCTGAGGGAGGGTCGCACTGTCAGGTGTTGAATTCTGAGGAAAGGCCGCACTGTCAGGACTTTACTACTGTGGGAGGGCTGAACTGTCTGGAGTTTAGTTCTGAGGGACGGCCGCAATGTCAGGAGTTTCGTTCTGAGGGAGGGCCGCACTGTCAGGTGTTTTTTTCTGAGGGAGGGCCACACTCTCAGGAGTTTAGTTATGAGGGAGGGCCGATATGTCAGGAGTTTAGTTCTGAGGGAGTGCCGCACTGTCAGGAGGTTAGGTCTGATGGAGGGCCGCGTTGTCAGGTCTTTAGAACTGAGGGAGGGCCGCACTGACAGGAGCTTAGTTCTGAGGGAGGGCCGCACTGTTTGCAGTTTAGTGCTGAGGCAGGGTCGAACTGTCAGGAGTTGAATTCTGAGGGAGGGCCGCACTGTCATGTGTTTAATTCTGAGGGAGGACCGCACTTTCAGGAGTTTAGTTCTGAGGGAGGGCCACACTGTCAAGTGTTTAGTTTTGAGGGAGGGCCGCACCGTCAAGAGTTTATTTCTGAAGAAGTGCCGTAATGTCAGGTGTTTAGTACTGAGCGAGGGCCGCACTCTCAGGAGTTTAGTTAAGAGAGGGACGCAATGTCATGAGTTAGATGTCAGGGAAGGCCACACTGTCAGGAGTTTAGTAATGAGGGAGGGCCACACCATCAGGAGTTCAGTTCTGGCTGCACTGTCAGGTGTTTAGTTCTGAGGGAGGGCAGCACTGTCAGGAGTTTAGTACTGAGAGGGGGCCACCCACTGTTAGCTATTTAGTTCAGAGGGAGGGTCGCACTGTCAGGAGTATGGATTTGAGGGAGGGCAGCACTGTCAGGAGTTTAATTCTGAGGGAGGGCTGCACTGTCAGGAGTACAATTCTGAGTGCGGCCCTCCCTCAGAACGAAACTCCTGACATTGCGGCCATCCCTCAGAACTAAACTCCAGAGAGTCCAGCCCTCCCTCAGTCGTAAAGTCCAGACAGTGCGGCCCTCCCTCAGAATTCAACTCCTGACAGTGCGACCCTCCCTCAGAACTAAACTGCTAACAGTGCGGCCCTCCGTCATTACTAAACTCATCACAGTGCGGCCCTCCCTCAGAACTAAACACCTGACAGTGAGGCCCTCCCTCAGAACAAAACTCCTGACATTGCGGCCCTCCCTCAGAACTAAACTCCTGACAGTGCGGCCCTCCCTCAGAACTAAACTCCTGACAGTGCGGCACTCCCTCAGTACTAAACACCTGACAGTGCGGCCATCACTCAGAACTAAACTGCTGACCGGTCGGCCGTCCCTCAGAACTAAACCCCTGATATTGCGGCCTTCCCATCAGAAATAAATTCCTGACAGTGCGGCCCTTCCTCAGAACTGAACTGCTGACATTTCGGCCCTCCCTCAGAACTAAACTCCTGACAGTGTGGCCCTCCCTCAGAACTAAACTCCTGACAGTGTGGCACTCCCTCAGTACAAAACCTCTGACAGTGCGGACTTCCCTCCGAACTAAACTCCTGACAGTCCGGCACTCCCTCAGTACTAAACACCTGACAGTGCGGCCATCACTCAGAACTAAACTCCTGACCGGTCGACCGTCCCTCAGAACTAAACCCCTGATATTGCGGCCTTCCCTCAGAAATAAATTCCTGACAGTGCGGCCCTTCCTCAGAACTGAACTGCTGACTGTGCGGCTCTCCCTCAGTACTAAACGCCTGACAGTGCGGTCCTCCCTCATAACTAAACTCCTGATAGTGCGGCTCCCCCTCAGAACTAAACTCCTGAAAGTGCAGTACTCCCTCAGTACTAACGCCTGACAGTGCGGCCCTCCCTCAGTACTAAACTCCTGACAGTGCGACTGTCCCTCACTACTAAATTCCTGACAGTGCGGCTCTCCCTCAGTACTAAACTCCTGACAGTGCGGCTCTCCCTCAGAACTGAACTCCTGACAGTACTGCCCTCCCACAGAACTAAACTCTGACAGTACGGCCCTCCGTCAGAACTGAACTCCTGACAGTGCGGCCCTCCCACAGAACTGATCTCCTGACAGTGTGGCCCTCCCTCAGAACTATACTCCTGACTTTGCGACCCTCCCTCAGAGCTAAACATCTGATAGTAAGGCCATCTCTCAGAAGTAAACGCCTGACAGTGTGGCCCTCCCTCCGTAGTAAACTCCTGAGTGTGCGGCCCTCCCTCAGAACTAAACTCCTGAGAGTGCGTCACTCCCTCAGTACTAAATTCCTGACAGTACGGCCCTCCGTCAGAACTGAACTCCTGACAGTGCGGCCCTCCCACAGAACTGAACTCCTGACAGTGTGGCCCTCCCTCAGAACTATACTCCTGACTTTGCGGCCCTCCCTCAGAGCTAAACATCTGACAGTGAGGACATCTCTCAGAAGTAAACCCCTGACAGTGCAGCCCTCCCTCAGAACTAAACTTCTGACAATGCGGCCCTCCCTCAGAACTAAACGCCTGATAGTTCTGAGGGAGGGCCGCATTGTCAGGAGTTTAGTTCTGGGGGAGGGCAGTACTGTCAGGAGTTCAGTTCTGAGGGAGAGCCGCACTGTCAGGAGTTTAGTGCTGAGGGAGAGCCGCAAAGTCAGGAATTTAGTAGTGAGGGACAGCCGCACTGTCAGGACTTTACTACTGAGGGAGGGCCGCACTGTCAGGAGTTTAGTGCTGAGGGAGGGCTGCACTGTCAGGAGATTACTTCTGAGGGAGGGCCGCACTGTCAGGTGTTTACTTCTCAGGGAGGGCTGCATTGTCTGGAGTTTAGTACTGAGGGAGGACCACACTGTCAGGAGATTAGTTCTGAGGGAGGTCTGCACTGTCAGGTGTTAAGTTCTAAGGGAGGCCAGCACTGTCAGGCGTTTAGTTCTGAGGGAGGGCCGCACTGTCAGGCGTTTTGTTCTGGGGGAGGACCGCACTGTCAGGGGTTTAGTTCTGAGGGAGGGACACACTGTAAGCAGTTTAGTACTGAGGGAGGGCCGCAATGTCAGGAGAATAGTTCTGAGGAAGGGCCACATTGTCAGGAGTTTACTTCTGAGGGAGGGCCGCACTGTCAGGTATTTACTTCTGAGGGAGGGTGCACTGTCAGGAGTTTAGTTCTGAGGGAGGGCCGCACTGTCAGAGTTTAGTTCTGAGGGATGGCCGCACTGTCAGGAGATTACTTCTGAGGGAGGGCCGCACTGTCTGGTGTTTACTTCTCAGGGAGGGCTGCATTGTCTGGAGTTTAGTACAGAGGGAGGACCACACTGTCAGGAGATTAGTTCTGAGGGAGGCCAGCACTATCAGGCGTTTAGTTCTGAGGGCGGGCCGCATTGTCAGGAGTTTAGTTCTGAGGGAGGGCAGCTCT
>NW_025215224.1:58050-59509 GCF_004010195.1 Chiloscyllium plagiosum | reverse complement strand
CTCTGAATCTCTCTGTCTCTCTCTCTCTCGTACGCTCTTTGCTGTTTTGAATTTTCTCTCTCTCTCTCTCTCCCTGACCATTCTGCCTCTTTCTCCTACTCACTCACTCTTCCCATTGTACATCTCTCTCTCTCTTGCTCTCTCCGTCTCTGTCTATCCCTCTCTCTCTCTCTCTCTGTCTGCAGAGACTATTTGTAAAGATTCTCCACAATATACAATGAACAAAACTCATGGGGTAAAACTAGGGGAAAGTGAGGACTGCAGATGAAGAAGGGCTTATGCCCGAAACGTCGACTCTCCTGCTCCTTGGATGCTGCCTGACCTGCTGCGCTTTTCCAGCAACACATTTTCAGCTCATGGGTAAAACTACAAAGAGGTTCCCTGATAAAAGCAAGGAATCTTCTGCAGAATATGCAGGCAGGAGAAGACACTAATGCAGCACAAACCCCCGAATTAAAGCCAGTCCTGGTCAGAGGATAGAGTCCTAGAGATGTACAGCACAGAAACTGTTTGACACACAGTTGGGAGTTTGATTCTCAGAGTGGGGGAGGTGATTTTGGACCCGGACAGGGCCTTGGTGAGGCTGGAGTACTATGTGGAGGTCTGTTCCCCCAGGACTACAGGAAGGATGGGGCTGTACAGGAGGGAGGGGCACAGAGAGAGATTCACCAGGACAGTGCCCTGGGACGGAGCAGTTCAGCGATGGGGAGAGAGAGAGAGAGGCTGGATAAGCTCGGAGTATTTTCTTTGGAACAGGGAAGATTGAGGGATGAACCTGATAGAGGGGCAGAAGATGATGAGGGGCATGGACAGGGGAAATAGTGAAATAACCCCACAGAGGTTGGTATCCAGTCACCAAGCCCCTCTTTAATGCACACGGGGAGAGTCCCTGACACTGACTCAGCTCCCTCAGAGCCAGCTCTCAGAGTGAACAGACCCTCTCAGACTCCTGTTCTTATCTGTCAGCCAGGGCTCCCTGATTGGACCGGGGTAAACAGCCTCAGTCAGGGAACTCCGATTCTATGAGCTTCCCGCCGGCTGACCTGTTTACAATCACGGTGGACAGGAAGGCAGGAAGGGTCAATATCGAGGGATACCATTTCAAAGTGAAGGAAAGGAGGTTTCCAGAGGAGCAATGGAATATTGTGTGCAATTCTGGTCTCCTTCCTATCGGAAAGATGCTGGGAAACTTGAAAGGGTTCAGAAAAGATTTACAAGGATGTTGCCAGGGTTGGAGGGTTTGAGCTACAGGGAGAGGCTGAACAGGCTGGGGCTGTTTTCCCTGGAGCGTCGGAGGCTGAGGGGTGACCTTATAGAGCTTTACATAATTATGAGGGGCCATGGATAGGATAAATAGACAAAGTCTTTTCCCTGGGGTGGGGGAGTCCAGAACTAGAGGGGCATAGGTTTAGGGTGAGAGGGGAAAGATATAAAAGAGACCTAAGGGGCAACTTCTTCA
>NW_025215224.1:55791-57024 GCF_004010195.1 Chiloscyllium plagiosum | reverse complement strand
AAGACAGAGAGAGAGAGACAGACAGACAGAGAGACAGAGAGAGACAGAGAGAGAGACAGACAGACAGAGAGACAGACAGACAGAGACACAGACAGAGACACAGAGACAGACAGAGAGACAGAGAGAGAGAGAGAGATAACGTTTCCAGTCGATATGACTCTTTGTCAGAGCCAACATGAAGTGGGGAAGGGGCAGCATTTTTGCGATAGTGGGGTCGGGGTTAGTGCTGGGAGAGAAAGGATGATGTTAGTTTAGAGTGAGTAATGGGAATGTGAGAAGGGCAGGATAATGGTGCGTCCAGCTGTCAGACTGGAGTAGATAGGTGCTGACATGATGGGCCGAAGAGCCTCTTCTGAGCTGTAATGCCTCTGTGAAACTGACACAGGGGGGTGGGGGGGATGGAGATTTTTTCCCATTCTCATAACCCGCACTTCCTTCCTTTAATCCAGGGATCTGTGGGAGAAAGCAACAAAGACTCTGAAAGAAGTCCTTGAGGAGTGAGCCCGTGGGGGCGCTGTATGATACGCACACCCTCTTCCCCCCCCCCACCCCCCCCCCCGGCACCCCACGCTGACCTTTCACCCTTCAACGTTGACCTGTTTACTTCAGGGAGATGCAGAGATGACGCCAATTTCAATGTGTGCATCAGTTATTCCAGAATATCACAGCAACGCCAGGACATTCTGGGCGACAGTTCAGCTCCTGCAGCCTCAGCGCCCTCAGCTCGGAGTCCTCACCCAGGCTGTGAATCAATCAAACACAGTAATGTGGGATCAATGAGCAGACTGACATTGTGGAACACGCAACAACCGAACACGACAGTCAGGGTGAACATGGTAGTGCACAGACCCGTCAACCCCTACTCTGGGCAAAACATCTGCTTCCATCGCACAGCAAGAGGCCATGCTTGCTGGTAGCTCTCTCTCACAGACACAATCTGGTATCCCTATCCTCTCTACACAGTAAGCGATTGCCCACTGCTGCAGACAGGGGGGACTGGGATATGCCCAGGAGATGGCTCACTTTCCAAACTGACAACACGACACACAAAAATGGCTGAAGAAACCTCAAATAAAACAAATTGCTCTCAAGCCTCTGTCTCTTGAATTAGGTTCAGGACATATTAATTTGTGGTAACCTACCCCAACGCCGACAGCCCTCTCCCTATCTCTGTAATCCCCTCCAGCCCCTACACTCCCTCCCTATCTCTGTAACCCCCTCCAGCCCCTACAC
>NW_025215224.1:53761-55737 GCF_004010195.1 Chiloscyllium plagiosum | reverse complement strand
GTCAGGAGTTTAGTTCTGAGTGAGGGCCGCATTGTCAGCAGTTCAGTTCTGTGGGAGGGCCGCACTGTCAGTAGTTTAGTTCTGAGGGAGGGCCGTTCTGTCAGAGTTTGTTCTGAGGGAGGGACGCACTGTCAGGTGTTTAGTTCTGAGGGAGAGCCGCACTGTCAGGAATTTAGTACTGAGGGAGAGCCGCACAGTCAGCAGTTTAGTTCTGAGGGAGGGCCGCAGTGTCAGGTGTTTTGTTCTGAGGGAGGGCCGCACTGTCAGGTGTTTTGTTCTGATGGAGGGCCGCACAGTCAGGATTTTAGTTCTGAGGGGGAGCCACACTGTCAGGAGTTTAGTTCTGAGGGAGGGCAGCTCTGTCAGGAGTTCATTTCGGAGGGAGGGCCGTACTGTCAGGAGTTTAGTTCTGAGGGATAGCCGCAGTGTCAGGAGTTTAGTTCTGAGTGAGGGATGCACTTTCAGGTGTGTAAATCTGAGGGAGGGCCGCACTGTCAGGGGTTTAGTTCTGACGGAGGGCCACACTTTCAGGTGTTTAGTACTGGGGGAGGGCCGCACCGTCAGGAGTCTAGTATTGAGGGAGGACCGCACAGTCAGGAGTTTAGTTCTGAGTGAGGGCCACGTTGTCAGGACTTTAGTTCTAAGGGTGGGCGGCCGCCCTGCCAGGTGTTCAGTTCTGAGGGAGGGCCACACTGTCAGCAGTTTAGTTCTGAGGGAGGGCCGCACTGTCAGAGTTTAGTTCTGAGGGAGGGCCGCACTCTCAGGAGTTTACTTCTGAGGGAGGGCCACACTGTCAGGCGTTTAGTACTGAGGAAGGGCCGCACTGTCAGCAGGTTAGGTCTGAAGGAGGGCCGCATTGTCAGGTGTTTAGTTCTGAGGGAGGGCAGCACTGTCAGGAGTTTAGTTCTTAGGGAGGGCCGCACTGTCAGGAGTTTCGTTCTGAGAGAGGGCCGCACTGTCAGATGTTTAGTTCTGAGGGAGGGCCGCAATGTCAGGAGTATAGTTCTGAGGGAGGGCCACATTGTCAGCAGTTCAGTTCTGTGGGAGGGCCGCACTGTCAGGAGATTAGTTCTGACGGAGGGCCGCTCTGTCAGAGTTTGTTCTGAGGGAGGGCCGTAATGTCAGCAGTTCAGTTCTGACGGAGAGTCGCACTGTCAGGAGTTTAATTCTGAGCGAGAGCCGCAGTGTCAGGAGTTGAGTTCTGAGGGAGGGCCGCACTGTCAGGTGTTTAGTTCTGAGGGAGAGCCGCAATGTCAGGAGTTTAGTTCTGAGGGAGCGTCGCACTATCAGGAGTTTAATTCTGAGGGAGGGCCGCACTGTCAGGAATTTAGTACTGAGGGAGAGCCGCACAGTCTGCAGTTTAGTTCTGAGGGAGGGCCGCAGTGTCAGGAGTTTAGTTCTGAGGGAGGGCCGCACTGTCAGGTGTTTTGTTCTGAGGGATGGCCGCACTGTCAGGTGTTTTGTTCTGAGGGAGGGCCGCACTGTCAGGTGTTTTGTTCTGAGGGAGGGCCGCAGAGTCAGGAGTTTAGTTCTGAGGGGGAGCCACACTGTCAGGAGTTTAGTACTGAGGGAGGGCCGCAATGTCAGGAGTTTAGTTCTGAGGGAGGGCAGCTCTGTCAGGAGTTTATTTCGGAGGGAGGGACGTACTGTCAGGAGTTTAGTTCTGAGGGAGGGCCGCAATGTCAGGAGTTTAGTTCTGAGGGAGGGCCGACCTGTCAGGAGTTTATTTCGGAGGGAGGGACGTACTGTCAGGAGTTTAGTTCTGAGGGAGGGCAGCTCTGTCAGGAGTTTATTTCGGAGGGAGGGACGTACTGTCAGGAGTTTAGTTCTGAGGGAGGGCAGCTCTGTCAGGAGTTTATTTCGGAGGGAGGGACGTACTGTCAGGAGTTTAGTTCTGAGGGAGGGCAGCTCTGTCAGGAGTTTATTTCGGAGGGAGGGACGTACTGTCAGGAGTTTAGTTCTGAGGGAGGGCCGCA
>NW_025215224.1:48452-53700 GCF_004010195.1 Chiloscyllium plagiosum | reverse complement strand
GTCAGGAGTTTAGTATTGAGGGAGGACCGCCATGTCTGTAGTTTAGTTCTGAGTTAGGGCCACACTTTCAGCAGTTTAGTTCTGAGGGAGGGCCACACTATCAGAAATTTAGTTCTCAGGGAGGGCCACACGGTCAGGGGTTTAGTTCTGAGTGTGGTCCGCAATGTCAGGAGTTTAGTTCTGAGGGTGGGCCGCACTTTCAGGAATTTAGTTCTGAGGGAGGGCCGCACTGTCAGGAGTTCAGTTCTGACAGAGGGCCGTTCTGTCAGAGTTTAGTTCTGAGGGAGGGCCGTACTGTCAGGAGTTCAGTTCTGATGGAGAGTCGCACTGCCAGGAGTTTAATTCTGAGGGAGAGCCGCAGTGTCAGGAGTTTAGTTCTGATGGAGCGTCGCACTATCAGGAGTTTAGTTCTGAGGGGGAGCCGCAATGTCAGGAGTTTAGTTCTGAGTGAGGGCCGCATTCTCAGCAATTTAGTTCTGAGGGAGGGCCGCACTGCCAGGAGTTTAGTACTGAGGGAGAGCCGCACAGTCAGCAGTTTACTTCTGAGGGAGGGCCGCAGTGTCAGGAGTTTAGGACTGAGGGAGGGCCGCACCGTCAGGCGTTTAGTATTGAGGGAGGACCGCACTGTCAGGGGTTTAGTTCTGACGGAGGGCCACACTTTGAGGAGTTTAGTACCGGGAGGAGGGCCGCACTGTCAGGAGTTTAGTATTGAGGGAGGACCGCACTGTCAGGAGTTTAGTTCTGAGGGAGGGCTACACTTTCAGGAGTTTAGTTCTGAGGGAGGGCCACACTGTCCGGAGATTAGTTCTGAGGGTGGGTCGCACTGTCAGGGGTTTAGTTCTGAGGGTGGGCCGCACTTTCAGGAATTTAGTTCTGAGGGAGGGCCGCACTGTCAGGAGTTCAGTTCTGACAGAGGGCCGTTCTGTCAGAGTTTAGTTCTGAGGGAGGGCCACATTGTCAGGAGTTTAGTTCTGAGGGTGGGCGGCCGCCCTGTCAGGTGTTTATTCTGAGGGAGGGCCACACTGTCAGCAGTTTAGTTCTGAGGGAGGGCCACACTGTTAGGAGTTTAGTTCTGAGGTCGAGCCGCACTGTCAGGAGTTTATTACTGAGGGAAAGCTGCAATGTCTGAGGGCGGGCCACACTGTCAGGAGTTTTATTCTGAGCGAGGGCCGCACTGTCAGGCGTTTAGTACTGAGGGAGGGCAGCACTGTCAGGGGTTTAGTTCTGAGGGAGTGCCGCATTGTCAGGAGTTTAATTCTGCGGGAGGGTCGCACTGTCAGGCGTTTAGTACTGAGGGAGGGTCGCACTGTCAGGAGTTTTGTTCTGAGGGAGGGCCGCACTGTCAGGTGTTTTGTTCTGAGGGAGGGCCACACAGTCAGGAGTTTAGTTCTGTTGGAGGGATGCACTATCAGATTTTTAAATCTGACGGAGGGCCACACTGTCAGGAATTTAGTTCTGAGGGAGGACCGCACTGTCAGATGTTTAGTACTGAGGGTGGGCCGCACTGTCAGGAGTTTAGTTCTGAGGGAGGGCCGCACTGTCAGGAGTTTAGTTCTGAGGGTGGGCCGCACTGTCAGCAGTTTAGTTCTGAAGGAGGTCCGCAGTGTCAGGAGTTTAGTACTGAGGGAGGGCCGCACTGTCAGGAGTTTAGTTCTGAGGGAGAGCCGCACTTTCAGGAGTTTCGTACTGAGGGAGAGCTACAATGTCAGGAGTTTAGTTCTGAGGGAGGGCCGCACTGTCAGGAGTTTAGTTCTGAGGGAGGGCCACACCGTCAGGTGTTTTGTATTGAGGGAGGACCGCAATGTCAGGAGTTTAGTTCTGAGGGAGGTCTATACTTTCATTAGTTTAGTTCTGATGGAGGACCGCACTGTCAGGGGTTTAGTTCTGAGGGAGGGCCACACTGTCAGGAGTTTAGTTCTGAGGGTGAGCCGCCCTGTCATGTGTTTAGTTCTGAGGGAGTGCCAAACTGCCAGCAGTTTAGTTCTGAGGAAGGGCCACACTGTCAGCAGTTTAGTTCTGAGGGAGGGCCGCAGTGTCAGGAGATTAGTTCTGTGGGTGGGCCGCCCTGTCAGGTGTTTAGTTCTGAAGGAGGGCCACACTGTCAGCAGTTTAGTTCTGAGGGAGGGATACACTGTCAGCAGTTTAGTTCTGAGGGAGGGCCGCAGTGTCAGGAGTTTTTTTCTGAGGGTGGCCCGCAATGTCAGGCATTTAGTTCTGAGGGAGAGCCGAACTGTCAGGAGTTTAGTACTGAGGGAAACCTGCAATGTCAGTAGTTTAGTTCTGAGGGAGGGCCGCACTGTCAGGAGTTTAGTACTGAGGTAGAGCCGCACTGTCAGGAGTTTAGTCCTGAGGGAGAGCCACACTGTTAGCAGTTTAGTTCTGTGGGAGAGCCGCACTGTCAGGAATTTAGTTCTGAGGGAGGGCCGTGATGTCAGCAGTTTAGTTCTGAGGGAGGGCCACGCTTTCAGCAGTTTAGTTCTGAGGGAGGGCCGCAGTGTCAGGAGTTTACTTCTGAGGGAGGGCCGCACAAGCAGGAGTTTAGTTCTGAGAGAGAGCCACACTGTCAGCAGTTTAGTGCTGAGGGAAAGCTGCAATAACAGTAGTTTAGTTCTGAGGGAGGGCCACACTTTCAGCAGTTTAGTTCTGAGGGAGGACCGCAGTGTCAGGAGTTTAGTTCTGAGGGAAAGCCACACTGTCAGGAGTTTAGTGCTGAGGGAAAGCTGCAATGTCAGGAGTTTAGTACTGAGGGAGAGCCACACTGTTCGCAGTTTAGTTCTGTGGGAGGGCCGCAATGTCAATAGTTTAGTTCTGAGGGATGGTCGCACTGATAGGAGTTTAGTCCTGAGGTTGGGCCGCACTGTCAGGTGTTTTGTTCTGAGGGAGGGCCGCAATGTCAGGAGTTTAATTCTGAGGGGGAGCCACACAGTCAGGAGTTTAGTACTGAGGGAGGGTCGCACTGTCAGCAGATTAGTACTGAGGGTGGGCCGCACTGTCAGGAGTTTAGTTCTGAGTGAGGGCCACACTTTCATGAGTTTAGTTCTGAGGGAGGGACACACTGTCAGATGTTTAGTTCTGAGGGAGGGCCACACTGTCAGGAGTTTAGTTCTGAGGGAGGGCTCCTCTGTCAGGTGTTTAGTTCTGAGGGTGGGACAGACTGTCAGCAGTTTAGTTCTGAGGGAGGGCCGCAATATCAGGAGTTTAGTATTGAGGAAGGGCCACACCGTCAGGAGTTTAGTTCTAAGTGTGGGCCACACTTTCAGGAGTTTAGTTCTGAGGGTGGGCCGCACTGTCAGGGGTTTAGTTCTGAGGGAGAGCCGCACTGTCAGGAGTTTAGTTCTGAGGGAGGGCCACACCGGCAGGAGTTTAGTTCTGAATGTGGGCCGCACTGTCAGGAGTTTAGTTCAGAGGGAGGGCCACACCGGCATGAGTTTAGTATTGAGGGAGAACCGCACTGGAAGGAGTTTGGTTCTGAGGGAGGGCTACGCTTTCAGGAGTTTAGTTCTGAGGGAGCGTCGCACTATCAGGAGTTTAATTCTGAGGGAGGGCCGCACTGTCAGGAATTTAGTACTGAGGGAGAGCCGCACAGTCAGAAGTTTAGTTCTGAGGGAGGGCCGCAGTGTCAGGAGTTTAGTTCTGAGGGAGGGCCGCACTGTCAGGTGTTTTGTTCTGAGGGATGGCCGCACTGTCAGGTGTTTTGTTCTGAGGGAGGGCCGCACTGTCAGGTGATTTGTTCTGAGGGAGGGCCGCACAGTCAGGAGTTTCGTTCTGAGGGGGAGCCACACTGTCAGGAGTTTAGTACTGAGGGAGGGCCGCAAAGTCAGGAGTTTAGTTCTGAGGGAGGGCAGTTCTGTCAGGAGTTTATTTCGGAGGGAGGGCCGTACTGTCAGGAGTTTAGTTCTGAGGGAGGGCCGCAGTGTCAAGACTTTAGTTCTGAGGGAGGGATGCACTTTCAGGTGTGTAAATCTGAGGGAGGTAAACACTGTCAGGAGTTTAGTTCTGAGGGAGGGCCGCACTGTCAGGAGTTTAGTTTGAGGGAGGCCCGCACTGTCAGCAGATTAGTTCTGAGCGAGGGCTGCACTGTCAGGGGTATTGTGATGAGGGAAGGCCGCACTCTCAAGAGTTTAGTACTGCGGGAGGGCAGCACCGTCAGGAGGTTAGTATTGAGGGTGGACCGCACTGTCAGGGGTTTAGTTCTGTGGGAGGTCCGCACTGTCAGAAGTTTAGTTCTGAGGGTGGGCCGCACTATCAGGTGTTTAGTTCTGACTGAGGGCCACACTTTAAAGGAGTTTAGTACTGGGGGAGGGCCGCACCGTCAGGAGTTTAGTATTGAGGGAGGAACGCATTGTCAGGAGTTTAGTTCTGAGGGAGGACTACACTTTCAGGAGTTTAGTTCTGAGGGAGGGCCACACTGTCCGGAGTTTAGTTCTGAGGGTGGGAGGCCGCCCTGTCAGGTGTTTAGTTCTGAGGGAGGGCCACACTCTCAGGAGTTTAGTTCTGAGGGAGGGCCGCACTGTCAGGAGTTTAATTCTGAGGTAGGGCCGCACTGTCAGGAGTTTAGTTCTGAGGGTGGACCGCAATGTCAGGAGTTTAGTTCTGAGGGAGGGCCGCACTGTCAGGAGTTTAGTTCTGAGGGAGGGCCACACTATCAGGAGTTTAGTTCTCAGGGAGGGCCGCACTGTCATGTGTTTAGTTCTGAGGAATGGCCGCACTGTCAGGAGTTTAGTCCTGAGGGCGTGCAGCTCTGTCAGGAGTTTAGTTCTGAAGGTGGGCCACGCTGTCAGGAGATTAGTTCTGAGGGAGGGCCGCACTGTCAGGTGTTTCGAACTGAGGGAGGTCCTCACTGTCAGGTGTTTAGTTCTGAGGGAGGGCCGCACTGTCAGGAGTTTAATTCTGAGGTAGGGCGGCACGGTCAGGGGTTTAGTTCTGAGGGAGGTCAGCTCTGTCAGGAATTTAGTTCTGAAGGTGGGCCGCGCTGTCAGAAGTTCAATTCTGTGGGAGGGCCGCACGGTCAGGCATTTAGTACTGAGGGAGGGACCCATTGTCGGGAATTTAGTTCTGAGGTAGTGCCGCACTGTCAGGAATTTAATTCTGAGGGAGGGCCGCACTCTCAGGAGTTTATTCCGGAGGGAGGGGCACACTGTCAGGCGTTTACTTCTGAGAGAGGGCCTCACTGTCAGATGTTTCGCTCTGAGGGAGGGCCGCAATGTCACGAGTATAGTTCTGAGGGAGGGCCACACTGTCAGGAGTT
>NW_025215224.1:47636-48428 GCF_004010195.1 Chiloscyllium plagiosum | reverse complement strand
GCCGTACTGTCAGAGTTTAGTTCTGAGGGAGGGCCGTACTGTCAGGAGTTCAGTTCTGAGGTAGAGCCGCACTGACAGGAGTTTCGTACTGAGGGAGAGCCACACTGTTAGCAGTTTCGTTCGGTGGGAGGGCCGCACTGTCAGGAGTTTAGTTCTGAGAGAGAGCCGCACTGTCAGCAGTTTAGTTCTGAGGGAAAGCTGCAATGTCAGGAGATTAGTTCTGAGGGAGAGCCGCACTGTCAGGAGTTTATTACTGAGGGAAAGCTGCAATGTCAGTAGTATAGTTCTGAGGGAGGGCCGTACTGTCAGAGTTTAGTTCTGAGGGAGGGCCGTACTGTCAGGAGTTCAGTTCTGAGGGAGAGCCGCACTGTCAGGAGTTTAGTCCTGAGGTAGAGCCGCACTGTCAGGAGTTTAGTACTGAGGGAGAGCCACACTGTTAGCAGTTTAGTTCTGAGGGAGGACCGCCCTGTCAGGAGTTTAGTTCTGAGGGAAGGCCACACTATCAGGAGTTTAGTTCTGAGGGAGAGCCGCACTGTCAGGAGTTTAGTGCTGAGGGAAAGCTGCAATGTCAGTAGTTTAGTTCTGAGGGAGTGCCGTACTGTCAGAGTTTAGTTCAGAGGGAGGGCTGTACTGTCAGGAGTTCAGTTCTGAGGGAGAGCCGCACTGTCAGGAGTTCAGTTCTGAGGGAGAGCCGCACTGTCAGGAGTTTAGTACTGAGGGAGAGCCGCACTGTCAGGAATTTAGTAGTGAGGGACAGCCGCACTGTCAGGAGTTTAGTTCTGACAGAGAGCC
>NW_025215224.1:46765-47603 GCF_004010195.1 Chiloscyllium plagiosum | reverse complement strand
GCCGCAATGTCAGGAGTTTAGTTCTGAGGGATGGTCGCACTGATAGGAGTTTAGTACTGAGGTAGGGCCGCACTGTCAGGTGTTTTGTTCTGAGGGAGGCCGCAATGTCAGGAGTTTAGTTCAAGAGGGGGAGCCACACTGTCAGGAGTTTAGTACTGAGGGAGGGTCGCACTGTCAGCAGATTAGTACTGAGGGTGGGCCGCACTGTCAGGTGTTTTGTTCTGAGGGAGGGCCGCAATGTCAGGAGTTTAGTTCTGAGGGGGAGCCACACTGTCAGGAGTTTAGTACTGAGGGAGGGCCGCAATGTCAGGAGTTTAGTTCTGAGGGAGGGATGCACTATCAGGTGTTTAAATAGGAGTTTAGTTCTGAGGGGGAGCCACACTGTCAGGAGTTTAGTACTGAGGGAGGGCCGCAATGTCAGGAGTTTAGTTCTGAGGGAGGGATGCACTATCAGGTGTTTAAATCTGAGGGAGGTCCACACTGTCAGGAGTTTAGTTCTGAGGGAGGGATGCACTATCAGGTGTTTAAATCTGAGGGAGGTCCACACTGTCAGGAGTTTAGTTCTGAGGGAGGGATGCACTATCAGGTGTTTAAATCTGAGGGAGGTCCACACTGTCAGGAGTTTAGTTCTGAGGGAGGGATGCACTATCAGGTGTTTAAATCTGAGGGAGGTCCACACTGTCAGGAGTTTAGTTCTGAGGGAGGGATGCACTATCAGGTGTTTAAATCTGAGGGAGGTCCACACTGTCAGGAGTTTAGTTCTGAGGGAGGGATGCACTATCAGGTGTTTAAATCTGAGGGAGGTCCACACTGTCAGGAGTTTAGTTCTGAGGGAGGG
>NW_025215224.1:41982-44684 GCF_004010195.1 Chiloscyllium plagiosum | reverse complement strand
GTCAGGAGTTTAGTTCTGAGGGAGGGCCGCACTGTCAGGAGTTTAGTTTTGAGGGAGGGCCGACCTGTTAGGATTTTAGTTCTGAGGGAGGCGCGCACTGTCAGCAGATTAGTTCTGAGCGAGGGCTGCACTGTCAGGGGTATTGTGCTGAGGGAAGGCCGCACTCTCAAGAGTTTAGTACTGCGGGAGGGCAGCACCGTCAGGAGTTTAGTACTGGGGGAGGGCCGCACCGTCAGGAGTTTAGTATTGAGGGAGGACCGCATTGTCAGGAGTTTAGTTCTGAGGGCGTGCTACACTTTCAGGAGTTTAGTTCTGACGGAGGGCCACACTGTCCGGAGTTTAGTTCTGAGGGTGGGAGGCCGCCCTGTCAGGTGTTTAGTTCTGAGGGAGGGCCACACTATCAGCAGTTTAGTTCTGAGGGAGGGACACACTGTCAGGAGTTTAGTTTTGAGGTCGAGCCGCACTGTCAGGAGTTTAGTACTGAGGGAAAGCTGCAATGTCAGTAGTTTAGTTCTTAGGGAGGGCCGTACTGCCAGAGTTTAGTTCTGAGGGAGGGCCGTACTGTCAGGAGTTTAGTTCTGAGGGCGGGCCACACTGTCAGGAGTTTAGTTCTGAGGGCGGGCCACACTGTCAGGAGTTTTATTCTGAGCGAGGGCCGCACTGTCAGGCGTATAGTACTGAGGGAGGGCCGCTCTGTCAGGGGTTTAGTTCTGAGGGAGTGCCGCACTGTCAGGAGTTTAATTCTGCGGGAGGGCCGCACTGTCAGGCGTTTAGTACTGAGGGAGGGATGCACTATCAGGTTTTTAAATCTGACGGAGGGCCACACTGTCAGGAGTTTAGTTCTGAGGGAGGGCCGCACTGTCTGCAGATTAGTTCTGAGGGAGGGCCGCAGTGTCAGGAGTTTAGTTCTGAGGGAGGGCCGCACTATCAGGAGTTTAGTTCTGAGGGAGAGCCACACTGTCAGCAGTTTAGTGCTGAGGGAAAGCTGAAATGGCAGTAGTTTAGTACTGAGGGAGGGCCACACTTTCAGCAGTTTAGTTCTGAGGGAGGACCGCAGTGGCAGGAGTTTAGTTCTGAGGGAAGGCCACACTATCAGGAGTTTGGTTCTGAGGGAGAGCCGCACTGTCAGGTGTTTTGTTCTGAGGGAGGGCCACACAGTCAGGAGTTTAGTTCTGTGGGAGGGATGCACTGTCAGGTTTTTAAATCTGACGGAGGGCCACACTGTCAGGAGTTTAGTTCTGAGGGAGGGCCGCACTGTCTGCAGATTAGTTCTGAGGGAGGACCGCACTGTCAGATGTTTAGTACTGAGGGTGGGCCGCACTGTCAGGATTTTAGTTCTGAGGGAGGGCCGCACCGTCAGGAGTTTAGTTCTGAGGGCGGGCCATTATGTCAGGAGTTTAGATCTGAGGGTGGGCCGCACTGTCAGGTGTTTAGTTCTGAGGGAGGACCACACTGTCAGCAGTTTAGTTCTGAGGGAGGGTCACACTGTCAGCAGTTTAGTTCTGAGGGAGGGCGGCAGTGTCAGGAGTTTTTTTTTTCTCTGAGGGTTGGCCGCACTGTCAGGAGTTTAGTTCTGAAGGAGAGTCGCACTGCCAGAAGTTTAGTACTGAGGGAAAGCTGCAATGTCAGAAGTTTAGTACTGAGGGAGAGCAACACAGTTAGCAGTTTCGTTCGCTGGGAGGGCCGTACTGTCAGAGTTTAGTTCTGAGGGAGGGCCGTACTGTCAGGAGTTTAGTTCTGAGGTAGAGCCGCACTGACAGGGGTTTAGTACTGAGGGAGAGCCACACAGTTAGCAGTTTCGTTCGCTGGGAGGGCCGCACTGTCAGGAGTTTAGTTCTGAGAGAGAGCCGCACTGTCAGCAGTTTAGTTCTGAGGGAGAGCCGCAATGTCAGGAGTTTAGTACTGAGGGAAAGCTGCAATGTCAGTAGTTTAGTTCTGAGGGAGGGCCACACTTTCAGCAGTTTAGTTCTGAGGGAGGACCGCAGTGTCAGGAGTTTAGTTCTGAGGGAGGGCCACACCGTCAGGTGTTTTGCATTGAGGGAGGACCGCAATGTCAGGAGTTTAGTTCTGAGGGAGGTCTATACTTTCATTAGTTTAGTTCTGAGGGAGGGCCGCACGGTCAGGGGTTTAGTTCTGAGGGAGGGCCACACTGTCAGGAGTTTAGTTCTGAGGGTGAGCCGCCCTGTCATGTGTTTAGTTCTGAGGGTGGGCCACACTGCCAGCAGTTTAGTTCTGAGGGAGGGCCGCTGTGTCAGGAGATTAGTTCTGTGGGTGGGCCGCCCTGTCAGGTGTTTAGTTCTGAGGGAGGGCCACACTGTCAGCAGTTTAGTTCTGAGGGAGGGCCACACTGTCAGCAGTTTAATTCTGAGGGAGGGCCGCAGTGTCAGGAGTTTTTTTCTGAGGGTGGCCCGCAATGTCAGGCATTTAGTTCTGAGGGAGAGCCGCACTGTCAGGAGTTTAGTACTGAGGGAAACCTGCAATGTCAGTAGTTTAGTTCTGAGGGAGGGCCGTACTGTCAGCAGTTTAGTTCTGAGGGAGGACCACACTTTCAGCAGTTTAGTTCTGAGGGAGGGCCGCAGTGTCAGGAGTTTAGTTCCGAGGGAGAGCCGCACTGTCAGGATTTTCGTACTGAGGGAAAGCTGCAATGTCAGTAGTTTAGTTCTGAGGGAGGGCCGGACTTTCAGGAGTTTAGTACTGAGGGA
>NW_025215224.1:41478-41846 GCF_004010195.1 Chiloscyllium plagiosum | reverse complement strand
CACTATCAGGAGTTTAGTTCTGAGGGAGAGCCACACTGTCAGCAGTTTAGTGCTGAGGGAAAGCTGCAATGACTGTACTTTAATTCTGAGGGAGGGCCACACTTTCAGCAGTTTAGTTCTGAGGGAGGACCGCAGTGTCAGGAGTTTAGTTCTGAGGGAAGGCCACACTATCAGGAGTTTAGTTCTGAGGGAGAGCCGCACTGTCAGGAGTTTAGTACTGAGGGAATGCTGCAATGTCAGTAGTTTAGTTCTGAGGGAGGGCCGTACTGTCAGAGTTTAGTTCTGAGGGAGGGCCTTACTGTCAGGAGTTCAGTTCTGAGGGAGAGCCGCACTGGCAGGAGTTTAGTCCTGAGGTAGAGCCGCACTGT
>NW_025215224.1:39256-41382 GCF_004010195.1 Chiloscyllium plagiosum | reverse complement strand
CACTATCAGGAGTTTAGTTCTGAGGGAGAGCCACACTGTTAGCAGTTTAGTTCTGTGGGAGGGCCGCACGGTCAGGAGTTTAGTTCTGACAGAGAGCCGCACTGTCAGCAGTTTAATTCTGAGGGGGGGGCGCACTTTCAGGAGTTTTGTTCTGAGGGAGAGCCGCAATGTCAATAGTTTAGTTCTGAGGGAGGGCTGTACTGTCAGGAGTTCAGTTCTGAGGGAGAGCCGCACTGTCAGGTGTTTAGTACTGAGGGAAAGCTGCAATGTCAGGAGTTTATGACTGAGGGAAAGCTGCAATGTCAGTAGTTTAGTTCTGAGGGAGGGCCGTACTGTCAGAGTTTAGTTCTGAGGGAGGGCCGTACTGTCAGGAGTTCAGTTCTGAGGTAGAGCCGCACTGACAAGAGTTTAGTACTGAGGGAGAGCCACACAGTTAGCAGTTTTGTTCGCTGGGAGGGCCGCACTGTCAGGAGTTTAGTTCTGAGAGAGAGCCGCACTGTCAGCAGTTTAGTTCTAAGGGAGAGCCGCAATGTCAGAAGTTTAGTACTGAGGGAAAGCTGCAATGTCAGTAGTTTAGTTCTGAGGGAGGGCCACACTTTCAGCAGTTTCGTTCTGAGGATGGACCGCAGTGTCAGGAGTTTAGTTCTGAGGGAGGGCCACACCGTCAGGTGCTTTGTATTGAGGGAGGACCGCAGTGTCAGGAGTTTAGTTCTGAGGGAAGGCCACACTATCAGGAGTTTAGTTCTGAGGGAGAGCCGCACTGTCAGGAGTTTAGTACTGAGGGAATGCTGCAATGTCATTAGTTTAGTTCTGAGGGAGGGCCGCACTGTCAGGGGTTTAGTTCTGAGGGAGGGCCACACTGTCAGGAGTTTAGTTCTGAGGGTGAGCCGCCCTGTCATGTGTTTAGTTATGAGGGAGGGCCAAACTGCCAGCAGTTTAGTTCTGAGGAAGGGCCACACTGTCAGCAGTTTAGTTCTGAGGGAGGGCCGCAGTGTCAGGAGATTAGTTCTGTGGGTGGGCCGCCCTGTCAGGTGTTTAGTTCTGAGGGAGGGCCACACTGTCAGCAGTTTAGTTCTGAGGGAGGGCCACACTGTCAGCAGTTTAGTTCTGAGAGAGGGCCGCAGTGTCAGGAGTTTTTTCTGAGGGTGGCCCGCAATGTCAGGCATTTCGTTCTGAGGGAGAGCCGCACTGTCAGGAGTTTAGAACTGAGGGAAACCTGCAATGTCAGTAGTTTAGTTCTGAGGGTGGGCCGTACTTTCAGAGTTTAGTTCTGAGGGAGAGCCGCACTGTCAGGAGTTTAGTACTGAGGTAGAGCCGCACTGTCAGGAGTTTAGTTCTGAGGGAGGGCCGTACTGTCAGCAGTTTAGTTCTGAGGGAAGGCCACACTTTCAGCAGTTTAGTTCTGAGGGAGGGCCGCAGTGTCAGGAGTTTAGTTCTGAGGGAGGGCCGCACTATCAGGAGTTTAGTTCTGAGGGAGAGCCACACTGTCAGCAGTTTAGTACTGAGGGAAAGCTGCAATGACAGTAGTTTAGTTCTGAGGGAGGGCCACACTTTCAGCAGTTTAGTTCTGAGGGAGGACCGCAGTGTCAGGAGTTTAGTTCTGAGGGAAGGCCACACTATCAGGAGTTTAGTTCTGAGGGAGAGCCGCACTGTCAGGAGTTTAGTACTGAGGTAGAGCCGCACTGTCAGGAGTTTAGTCCTGAGGGAGAGCCACACTGTTCGCAGTTTAGTTCTGTGGGAGAGCCGCACTGTCAGGAGTTTAGTTCTGAGGGAGGGCCGTACTGTCAGAGTTTAGTTCTGAGGGAGGGCCTTACTGTCAGGAGTTCAGTTCTGAGGGAGAGCCGCACTGGCAGGAGTTTAGTCCTGAGGTAGAGCCGCACTGTCAGGAGTTTAGTACTGAGGGAGAGCCGCAATGTCAGTAGTTTAGTTCTGAGGGAGAGCCGCACTGTCAGGAGTTTAGTACTGAAGGAATGCTGCAATGTCAGTAGTTTAGTTCTGAGGGAGAGCCGCACTGTCAGGAGTTTAGTACTGAAGGAATGCTGCAATGTCAGTAGTTTAGTTCTGAGGGAGAGCCGCACTGTCAGGAGTTTAGTACTGAGGTAGAGCCGCACTGTCAGGAGTTTAGT
>NW_025215224.1:34805-38802 GCF_004010195.1 Chiloscyllium plagiosum | reverse complement strand
ACTGTCAGGAGTTTAGTTCTGAGGGACGTCCACACTGTCAGGTGTTTAGTACTGAAGGAGATCCGCACTATCGGGAGTTTAGTTCTGAAGGGTTGGCCGCACCGTCAGGAGTTTAGTTCTGAGAGAGGGCCACACTGCCCGGAGTTTAGTTCTGAGGGAGGGCCGCACTGTCAGGAGTTTAGTACTGAGGGGGTGCCGCAGTGTCAGGAGTTTAGTTCTGAGGGAGGGCCGCAGTGTCAGGAGTTTTGTTCTGAGGAAGGGCCACACAATGAGGAGTTTAGTTCTGAGGGACGGCCGCACTGTCAGGAGTTTAGTACTAGGGGAGGGCCGCATTTTAGGAGTTTAATTCTGTGATCGGGACGCTCTATCAGGAGTTTAGTACTAAGGGAGGGCCGCCATGTCAGAAGTTTAGTTCTTTGGGAGGGCCGACCTGTCAGGTGTTTAGTTCTGAGGGAGGGCCGCACTATCAGGTGTTTGGTACTGAGGGAGGACTGCACTGTCAGGAGTTTAGTTCTGAGGGATGTACGCACAGTCAGGTGTTTAGTACTGAGGGAGGGATGCACTGTCATTTTTTAGTACTGTGGAAGGCCACACTGTCAGTAGTTTAGTGTTAATGGAGGGCTGCACTGTCAGGAGTTTAGTTCTGAGGGACGTCCACACTGTCAGGTGTTTAGTACTGAAGGAGATCCGCACTATCGGGAGTTTAGTTCTGATGGATTGGCCGCACCGTCAGGACTTTAGTTCTGAGAGAGGGCCACACTGCCCGGAGTTTAGTTCTGAGGGTGGGCCGCACTGTCAGGAGTTTAGTACTGAGGAAGGGTCGCACTGTCAGGAGTTTCGTACTAAGGGAGGGCCGCACTGTCATGTGTTTAGTTCTGAGGGAGGGCCACACTGCCAGGAATTTAGTTCTGAGGGAGGGCCGGACTGTCAGGAGTTTAGTATTGAGGGAGGGCCGCACTGTCAGGAGTTTGGTACTGAGGGAGGGCCACACTATCAGGAGTTTAGTTCTGAGGGAGGGCTGCACTGTCAGGAGTTTAGTTCTGAGTGAGGGCCGCACTGTCAGGAGTTTAGTTCTGAGGGAGGGCCGCAGTGTCAGGAGATTAGTTCTGTGGGTGGGCCGCACTGTCAGGTGTTTAGTTCTGAGGGAGGGCCACACTGTCAGCAGTTTAGTTCTGAGGAAGGGCCACACTGTCAGCAGTTTAGTTCTGAGGGAGGGCCGCAGTGTCAGGAGTTTTTTTCCGAGGGTGGCCAGCAATGTCAGGCATTTAGTTCTGAGGGAGAGGCGCACTGTCAGGAGTTTAGTACTGAGGGAAACCTGCAATATCAGTAGTTTAGTTCTGAGGGAGCGCCGTACTGTCAGCAGTTTAGTTCTGAGGGAGGGCCACACTTTCAGCAGTTTAGTTCTCAGGGAGGGCCGCAGTGTCAGGAGTTTAGTTCCGAGGGAGAGCCGCACTGTCAGGAGTTTAGTACTGAGGGAAAGCTGCAATGTCAGTAGTTTAGTGCTGAGGGAGAGCCGTACTTTCAGAGTTTAGTTCTGAGGGAGAGCCGCACTGTCAGGAGTTTAGTACTGAGGTAGAGCCGCACTGTCAGGAGTTTAGTCCTGAGGGAGAGCCACACTGTTAGCAGTTTAGTTCTGTGGGAGAGCCGCACTGTCAGGAGTTTAGTTCTGAGGGAGGGCCGTACTGTCAGCAGTTTAGTTCTGAGGGAGGGCCACACTTTCAGCAGTTTAGTTCTGAGGGAGGGCCGCAGTGTCAGGAGTTTAGTTCTGAGGGAGGGCCGCACTATCAGGAGTTTAGTTCTGAGGGAGAGCCACACTGTCAGCAGTTTAGTGCTGAGGGAAAGCTGAAATGACAGTAGTTTAGTTCTGAGGGAGGGCCACACTTTCATCAGTTTAGTTCTAAGGGAGGACCGCAGTAGCAGGAGTTTAGTTCTGAGGGAAGGCCACACTATCAGGAGTTTAGTTCTGAGGGAGAGCCGCACTGTCAGGAGTTTAGTGCTGAGGGAAACCTGCAATGTCAGTAGTTTAGTTCTGAGGGAGAGCCGCACTGTCAGGAGTTTAGTACTGAGGTAGAGCCGCACTGTCAGGAGTTTAGTCCTGAGGGAGAGCCACACTGTTAGCAGTTTAGTTCTGTGGGAGGGCCGCACTGTCAGGAGTTTAGTTCTGACAGATAGCCGCACTGTCAGCAGTTTAATTCTGAGGGAGGGCCGCAATGTCAATAGTTTAGTTCTGAGGGAGAGCCGCAATGTCAATAGTTTAGTTCTGAGGGATGGTCGCACTGATAGGAGTTTTGTACTGAGGTCGGGCCGCACTGTCAGGTGTTTTGTTCTGAGGGAGGGCCGCAATGTCAGGAGTTTAGTTCTGAGGGGGAGCCACACTGTCAGGTGTTTAGTACTGAGGGAGGGTCGCACTGTCAGCAGATTAGTACTGAGGGTGGGCCGCACTGTCAGGAGTTTAGTTCTGAGGGAGGGCCACACTTTCAGTAGTTTAGTACTGAGGGAGGGCCGCACCGTCAGGAGTTTAGTATTGAGGGAGGACCGCACTGTCAAGAGTTTAGTTCTGAGTGAGGGCCACACTTTCATGAGTTTAGTTCTGAGGGAGGGCCCCTCTGTCAGATATTTAGTTCTGAGGAAGGGCCACACTGTCAGGAGTTTAGTTCTGAGGGTGGGCCGCCCTGTCAGGGGTTTAGTTCTGATGGAGGGCCAGACTGTCAGCAGTTTAGTATTGAGGGATAACCGCAGTGTCAGGAGTTTAGTTCTGAGGGAGGGCTACGCTTTCAGGAGTTTAGTTCTGAATGTGGGCCGCACTGTCAGGTGTTTAGTTCAGAGGGAGGGCCACACCGGCAGGAGTTTAGTATTGAGGGACAACCGCACTGGAAGGAGTTTAGTTCTGAGGGAGGGCTACGCTTTCAGGAGATTAGTTCTGAGTGTGGGCCACAGTGTCAGGAGTTTAGTTCTGAGTGTGGGCAGCACTGTCAGGGGTTTAGTTCTGAGGGAGGGCCACATTGTCAGGAGTTTAGTTCTGAAGGTGGGCCGCACTGTCAGGGGTTTAGTTCTGAGGGAGGGCCACACTGTCAGGAATTTTGTTCTTAGGGTAGGCCGCCCTGTCAGGGGTTTAGTTCTGAGGGAGGGCCGCACTGTCAGCAGTTTAGTTCTGAGGGAGGGCCGCAGTGTCAGGAGTTTAGTACTGAGGGAGGGCCGCACTGTCAGGAGTTTAGTACTGTGGGAGGGCCACACTGTCAGGTGTTTAGTTCTGAGGGAGGGCAGCACTGTCAGGCGTTTAGGTCTGAGGGAAGGCCGCAGTGTCAGGAGTTTAGTTCTGAGGGAGGGCCGCACTGTCAGGGGTTTAGTACTGAGGAATGGCCGCAATGTCAGGAGTTTAGTGGTGAGGGAGCGCAGCTCTGTCAGGAGTTTAGTACTGAGGGAGGGCCGCACTGTCAGGAGTTTAGTTCTGAGGGAGAGCCGCACTGTCAGGAGTTTAGTTCTAAGGGATATCCCACTGGAGTGGGAGAATGGCGAAGTCATGGTGAGAGAGAATGTACCAGTTAAATCTAACGGAAGGTGAAGGTGTGGGTGTGGTTTCACCATTACGCCATGGTTCTGCCATTCTCAGATTCCAATCACTTACCCGAACGATTAAGATCGTTACTCACACTGCAGGCCACCCCTCTCCCCACTGTTGCATAACCACTGACTGGATTATTCCCAAACGCTGCTCACGCACAACTTTCCAATCCCAGCCACCCAATTAATGTGGCTGCAGGGAATGACAAAGAAGCGAAACGAATACCCAATCTTAGGATTTACAATACTCAGAAATTCACTGGTTAGCGGAATCTGAGGAGGATTATGGCGGACCTGACCGACGGAGCAGGGATTATCCAGGCAGCTGCCCCTTCTATCTGAGGCCAGTACATTGACTCTGATGTTCTCGGGGCGGTTAATGGATCCGAGGCTTTGCAAGGAATCCTGTCACAGATGCTGTGCGTTTGCTGTTGCC
>NW_025215224.1:29714-32657 GCF_004010195.1 Chiloscyllium plagiosum | reverse complement strand
GATAATTTATTTATGAAGCTTTTTGTTTAAAAAATTGCATCTGGAATCAGTGATGTGCTTGATAATTCAAGTTAGTCAATGATTCTCTCAAATAATTAATCACAGCATTGTTCATCAAGCAGACTGAACATGAAATATTAGTGCCATGTTCTTGAGTGATTGTGTGGAGATTTAATGAGTAATTTTGAATCACAGAATTTTTCAGGTACAGAGGAGGTCATTCGACCTTTTGGGTCAACACGATTCCCCGAATATGCTTTTTGATTTTGTGTCATTCCCCTGACTTCTCCCGCGGTAATCCCGTAATTTTCCCTATAAAATAATATTTTAATGCCCTTCACTGAAAAAGCCCAAACCACAGATCCATAAAAAATTCAAATTCTAACTACGTCGTTGTTTGAAGTTTATTTCTTGCATCACATTTTCTTTTTTGATGTTTTTTTGCAATTCTCCACTCTTAGTCTCAACGCTTTCTGAGTGGGAACACTTTCTCACCATCAATTATGTACTGTACCCACATGATTTTGAAAAATTGTTTTGAATTTCCTGTCCGCCTTCTCCAATTTAACGATATGGCTGAAATGTTTAACTGCCGGAGACTCTGGTTTCAATGTGATTTCTCTAAACCTGCCAGTTTTCCCTTCGTTCCTGTTCTTCTGCTTATACTCAACTGCATCTTGAATCCATCTCGTGAGCCATCTTGCTTTCTGCTTTACTTCATGCTGATTATTTAACTCTAATAAATACTGGGATGATTTAAGGCAGTGTTTCTAATTTTCAATACTGATCACAGTCCCTCTCCCTTGTAACTCGACGAGATTCAGCTCGGAATGTTCATACTATGCTTGTTACCATAGGAAACTATGCAGCTGACGCTAACACAAAGCAATAAACAGTCTTATTTCAACTTTTAGGCCAACATTGGGTATTTCTGACACTCCCAGTGTTAGTAAGACTCCGGTTCCAGCCAGTATGACTCCAAGCCGTGGTTTGTGTCTACACCAACACTTCACATCATACTGCACATGAACGCTAAACAGGTGATTGACAGCGGCTGCTGTCCAATTAGAGTAGGGGGCGGAAAGATTAATCCACCAAACGCAGAGTAAACGAGGATGAGGCTAGTGCCGGCGGAGACAGGTAAGGGAGAAATTCACTTGGTCCTCACTATTAACAAGCCAGACTGGAAATGAGCTACTTATCTCAAAGGTTGTATCTTTCATGGGGCAGACGGGGGCGTCCAGCACAATCCGTGCACAAGGTAAGACGGAATCATTTTAGTAATCTCGAGGCAGAAGTGTGAAATCATGGAGACCCTGGACGATTCTATACTCGTTCCCCCACCCCAAATGTCCCCAGCATTGACATATCGGAATAACAGGCGGACATTTGGGCCTTCAAGTCTGTCTTTCCCTTCGATATAATGATTGATAGTCATCATACTCAATGCCCTGCTCCAACTTTCACAACAGCGCATTGTAACCACGACATTCATATTGATACAGGTTAATAAAAATGCCCAGTTGTGACCAGTCCACAAAAACAGGACAAATCCAACCCTTAGTCCAGTCAATCAATGCTCAACCATCAGCAAAGTGATGGCAGTGAGTAATAACTGTGCTTTCAAGTTGTACTCAGTCAACAATAAGCAGCTCTCTGATACTCTGTGTTCCATCAGAGGCACTTAGCTTTTGTCCTCATAACATAAATAGTCCAAAATAGATAAACTACTGCACTCACAAGGCAAGGTGAGACTGACTGCCCTTGAAATTAAGGGTGCGTCCGAATGACAAAGTCATTGAAGAGCTTTGGCAAAACTGGAGTCAGTTGGAATCAAAGGAAACATTGTTAAAACGAGGACGTGGAATCCCTCGTTAATTAATAGCAAACATTCGGAAAACCTCTCCTCAAATCGTAATCTATTCAAACGTGAGTGAGTGACACAAATTCTAATTTCCAACACTTAAAGAAAAACAACTTTTTATTTCAATCTATTGCGAATACTAAACAAACAATCAACAAAGTAAATATTATTTCCTTTAACTGAAAGCAATCTATTAACATGCTGTTTCAATAACACAGTTGTTAAACATTTCTTCAACTTCATCTCAACTCGGCACAGTTTGTATGTGCTCCGCTGTTTCCAACTTCTATCTGCTCATCTCAATTGTTTCAACTTCTTTCATTTTTACAGAGTACCTTTTGTAGAAAAAGGTACCGTTTGATAGAGAGTGCTTTCTAATTTCTTAGAGAGGGAAGTGTTAGATGGGCAGGTAACTCTCCAGCAATAGCTCTTACTCAAGTTTTCAAAATATTGGTTTTATATACACTCCAATGACACATTAATTTGTATAAATTGATTAGATTCCAGATGTCAAAGCAAAACAAAAATTGAAAATTTATTAGCTTCTGGGACCCTGGACATAATTTAATGTAATTGGTTAAAGGGGAGTTGTTGTCGAAACAGGAAGAAAAAAATCAGGTTTTCACCGAGAAGTGTTACCTGTATCTATTTTGGAACAGCCCGTCCCCCAGCCTTTTCATTCAGGGAGCAAAGCAATCAGTCTTAATTTCCTTCAACATTCAGAAAATATACTATTTTAAAGAGAACATGTGTGCTTTCAACAATGTAACTCTCTCCATTTGGTGTAATCATCCAGCCCAAATGCTTGCAATTTCTGAATGTCAATCATCCCAAGCCCAGTACATCACTGCAGGGGTTTTGCAGGTCATTGTCTCAGTCCTAATCGTTCTGAGCTGTTTCAATGTATATTGTTCAATCAAAAAGTATACGTTGGTTATTTGACGAACAGCAACATGGAATCCCTGAGACGGGCCAATTTACCCAACAAGTTCACACCTGCCTTCCAAACACTATCCCGCCCAGAATATCCCCCAACCTCCTTCAGTAAGCTTGCATTTCCCATCGCTAAATATCTAACC
>NW_025215224.1:22904-27667 GCF_004010195.1 Chiloscyllium plagiosum | reverse complement strand
ATGGTTTCTATATGGAATCAACTGCTGGAGCAATTGGTACGTCGAGATACTGTTACATTATTAGAAAGGCATTTGGACATTTAGATGAAGAAGAAATGATTACAGGGATACAGACCAAATGCAAGCAAGATGGAATAGTTCAGTTTGAGATATGTTACACTTGAGGAGACTGCAGAAATCATGGAAATACATACTGATAAATATTTCATATTACAGGAAAATAATTGCTGAAGGTCTCAGAATATGTTCAAAGGCGGATAAATCTCCAGACCTTGTCACGAACATTCTTTTTTGGAAGACATTTCTCATCGCAAGGAAAGAAAGCTATGCTGTGAAGAGAAGACGCAATTACACATGCCGTCCTTCCTGGACGACTAGTGGTTATGATGCAGCGCTTTCACCGCTGTGGCTTGGGTTCATTTCTTGGTCAGGGAATCAGGAATTATTGTTCCTGATAAGGACAACAACAAAAGTAGAGCATATTTGAAAGGAATCGCATTTCAAACGCGTTCGCATGTGCCTTGCAATATTGTACAGGGCCGCAAGGTGGCTCACTGGTTATCACTGCTGTCTCACAGCGCCAGAGATATGATTTGCCGACAACTGAGTCGACTGTCAGTAAGGTGCATTATTCAGGCGCAAATGAAGAGAAAAATGGTAAGGAATTGTTCTGTTAGGGATAAATCCTGGAGGATTGGTATGCATTTGTTGCATCGAATAGCCAGTTTCTGAACTGTGGGCATTCTATGATCCCTTACTGTGTTGCTTTAGCACATGTTCAGACAGGGGACAAAAGTGAGGAAAAACACTCACTTCCCAGTCAGGGATTGATCCATAGTGCGACAACCAACGGATTCACTTTGGACTGAACTAGCTCCCTTTTTCCCTGCATTGGTAATGGCAGTATACAGCATTAGACCGGGTTTTCATGTGTTGCATTGGACCCAGCATCCTTTCTATACTGGGATATAAAGAGATAATAAAAGCCATGGATTCCGATGACTGGAATGAAAAGACGTCAGGAAGAATGGACAGCGTTTACTTGGAAAGAAGGAAATGGAAAGGAAGCCAATGATGTAGTGAGGGATAATGCCATTTGAAAAGACAAGGCGGGGTTTCATGGGATGGTGGAAAAGACGAATAGATCATGTGGCGTGACACCAGGTGAAACTGAGTTGTGTCCATAGAGATGGTTTCCAGGCGATGTGAATTTGGTGAGAGAAAACAGGAGGGAAATTCCCTCATTCGGATGGATCTACATCTGGAGTTTAGAACTTCAAAACCAGCGATGAATGATAAAAAAAAGTTTGGAGCACGTTTTCTTTTTCCCTCTACAGCTATTGAACTCGAAAATGATTACTTTTTCGCAGGAAAAATTATTCAGAAGCTGATTCTAAAATATTTGGACAGACGCGTGCAGACACACAAGGAATAAATTTCACCGGTACAGGGATAGTGTGCGGTCAGGATGGGTATGCGTTAGGTGCACACTCTCTAATTGGTTAACGTTAATTGGAAAGAAACCTCATAACACCTGCAATTGAGTACGACTAAGTATAGAATGAGCTGGTTGCAAGGAAAGGTTGAGCAACTTGTTCTACGTGAACTTCTATAATCTGTAAAAGAACTGAGCTGTTTGTGTGAGATCAGCATTTCAGGGAAGCCGATTAGCTCAGTCCGCTACATAACTGGTTTATGATATAAAGTGATGCCAACAGTGTGTGATTAATTGTCGCAATGTCTCAGCATACCCTCAGGATACTGATTTCCCAACTCAGCTAATATTTTCAACGATAGCGATAATCAAATTGAAACTATACTATCGTGAGTTGGAACTAACCTGCCGGTGTAATGCACCTTTTCTCTTTCATCTGTTGCGTTGGAAAATTTGGCTGCAATCACAGAGAAGGGAGTGAGTCCATTTGCTGCTCACTCATCTTCCCCAAAAATATACCATGACAAGACACGAAAATATTCCTGTTTGAATTCTGTAACCTTCATAGCAGTATTTAAAAACATCTTTGTCATTTCGATTCCAGTTTTCTGATATTAGTCAAAATGTCCACTGAGATAAATCCAGTACCTGTGTGGATTGTTTTAATGGCCTGTGCGAGTTTGCAGAAATATCAGCAATATGAAACGAGCTAAACATCCTTTCCAAAATTTAACACAGCGCAGGCTCAGCGATACGAGAAACGCCGTCGACTTCAAAAATCGCCTCTGTATCTCTATTGAGTGATGGATATTCACTCAGGGAGTATTTATGGCTGGTCTTAAGTAACTGAGGTCTTTCCACGAAAGTGCACTCCACGAAATCATATTTTTTTTAGAATAAATGCTGTTTTACTCAACGTTCTTTTGCAACTTGTAAACATATATATATATATATATATATATATATATATATATCCACACACAAATATGCATGAGCACACATATTTATATGTATATGCATATATATGTATATATACGCGCATATCTGTGTGTGTGTGTGTATGTGTGTGTGTGTGTGTGTGTGAATTCAGAACATTAGAAATGGATTGTCGGCCATTTGAATGACCTTCCTGTACAATGTGAGAGCTTGGAGTTTACAGTAATGTCCCTGACATTTGAATCTGTGGGAAGTGCTCCCAACTCCATCTCCTTGGCAACTGCATTAGGGAACTGGAGCTGGACATTGCATCTTTCGGAAGTCTGAGGGGAAAAGAGAGGAGTGATATGGAGGCTGTTACAATTCAGGTACAAGAAAAAGGTCGATGGGTTACAGTCGTGAGACGAAAAGGGAACAGGCAGCCAGTGCAGGCATCCGCTATGGCCGTGCCCCTTAGTAACAAGCATACCGTATTTGTTACTTTATGGGGGGATGACATACTAGGGGTAAGCAATGGGGTACAGGTTTCTGGTACAGTGTTTGTCCCTGTTGATCAGAAGGGTAGGGTAGAGAGGAGGAGAGCAATAGTTACTGGGGACTAAATAGCGAGGGGGACCGATTGCAGTTTCTGTGGGTACAGGGCAGGCTCATGATTGATGTGATCCCTCCAAGTTACCAGGGGTGGTGATGTCTCAGGATCCTTCAGTGGTAGGGGGAGCAGCCCGAGGTCATGGTTCATATATGCACCAACAACATAGGTCAGAAAATTGATGTGGATGTATGCCAGAAATTCAGAGATCCAGGGTGACATCTTCGATCGAGATCAAACAGAGTTGTTCTCTGATATGTTACACATGCCACGTCGTAGTGAGGGAAAGAATAGGGAGAGAACACGTGTTTGTCAGGATGGTACAGGTGATAGGGATCCGGATATCTGGATAGTTGTGGCTCATTCTGGAGTCATTTGGACCTCTACAAACAGGATGGTCTTCACCTGAACCTGAAGTGTACCAATATATTGAGGGGTATTTTCGAACGCTATTGAGAAGGGTATAAACGAATTCAGCAGCGGAGTGCGAACCTGAAGTTTAGCTGCAGTGTGCAGGAAGTTGTGAGTGGTGAGGTCATAAATAGGTTTTCCTGTTGGCGATGTATACTGGGAAGAACGAAGGTTATTTGAAGTGTGTCTACTTCACCGCCTGGAGCATCTGAGATAAAGCAGGTGTCATGGGTTGTTACCTGGGACTTCAACCTTGTGGCCATTTCAGAGACATGAATGGAGCACTGAAAGGAATGGTTGTTTCTGGCATATCAGTTTCGATTTTTCAGTAAGAACAGGAACGTCGTTACAGAGGGGGAGATATGACGTTATTCGTCAAAGACAGTACTATGGTAGCAGAAAGGATATTTGGTGTGGACTCTACTGAATCTGCTGAACTGGAATGGGCTGAGATTAATGTCAGAAAAGTAGAGGTCACCACCAAAATGTTCTAGAGATATGGAGGAAAAGATTGCAAAGATGATTCTGGATAGGAACGAAAGTAAAAGGGTAGTTGCAGTGGGGAACTTTAACTTTCCAAATATTATTGTTGTTTACCTCTGATTAGTCAGTCTTTGTCCACTGTGCAGGAGGGTTTCGTGATGCAGCATGTAGACAGGCCAACAAGAATCAAAACTTCATTGGATTTGGTACTACGTAATGAAGCAAGTCAGCTGTTCGATTTGGAAGTAAGTGAGCACTTTGGTGAGAGTGACCACAATTCGATATGTTTATTTAGTGATGGATAGGAATAGGTACATATGTCACAGAGCATGAGTTACCGCTGGGAGAAAGGCCAGTTTGATTCGATCAGGCAAGAGTTAGGATGCACCAGAGGGGAAAGTAACCGCAGGGGTTATGCATACCTGAAATTTGGAGCTTGTTCAGGGAAGAGCTCCTGCATGTCCTTGATAAGTATGTGTGCGTCATGCAGGAAATATGAGGTCGAGACTGTGAGCCATTTTTACTGAAAAAGTTGAATTTCTTGTCAAGAGGGAGAAGGAGGTGCATGTAAACATGAGATATGAAGGCTGAAATAGGACACTTGAAAATTAAAAGCTGGCCAGGACTGTCCAAAAGAGAGAGCTACTTAGAACGAAGAGGAGACATGAGAAGTCTTTAGCTGGCATAAAATACAGAGACATGGGATTGACCGTGATTTAGCCGTTTAGATCTGTAATTGGCCAGCTGAAAGAACATAGAGTGTGGTAGTTGATGGGTTATATTCATCCTGGAGTTCAGTTACTCATGGTGTACCACTAGGTTCCTTTTTAGATCCACTGCTGTTTGTCACTTTTATAAATGACCTGGATTAGGGTCATGAATGATGAGTGAATTCGTTGAATACACTAA
>NW_025215224.1:18780-21929 GCF_004010195.1 Chiloscyllium plagiosum | reverse complement strand
ATGTTGCCTTCTATGATGGGAAGGTCTAACGAGGAAACGCTGAGGGACTTGAGGCTGTTTTTGATAGAGATGAGAAATTTGAGAGGTGAATTAATAGAGACGTAAAAGATGATCAGAGGTTGACGTAAGGTGGACAGTGAAGGCCTCTTTCTTCAAATGGTGATGGTTGGCACAAGGGCACATCGATGTAATTTGAGGGTGATAGATGCCGAGGTAGATTCCTTTCTCAGAGAGTAGTAAGGGTGCTGAACGTCATACCTTCAACAGTCTTAGACTCAACAACCTTCAGGGCAATTAAATGATCATTGGATAAACTTACAGCTTATTCTGGTAAAATGCTGTTCAGATGGACTTCAGATTAGCATCATAGGTCTGTGCAATATTAGGGCCAAGGGTACGTTTTTGCGGTGTAATATTCTGGGTTTGAACTGATTTTCAGCTTGAAGTTGCAATCATCTCTGGTCACTATCAGTAAAACAAAGAACTGGCGAGAATCGAATGCGCAACTTTGGCAGCTCATGTCCTGCCGTTCTGTCATGCAAGTATAGCAAACTAACTAATTGCACCACTGGACCTGTCATCTAATGATGACGAATGGCTCTTGAACGTACCACTGGGACCCTCAACCCAATTACTCATTTTTTTTCTGTGGATCTGACATGAAACACAGTGAATAGGAGGTTATACTGATCATGAATCATCGATTATGAAGCATCATGTTCAGGAAAATGATATAGAAAAATGTGGTGAAAATCGGCTTTATTGAATACTGCGTACGGATACCATGGTTTCCTGCGTTGGTCAAAGGCAATGTTATGTCGCCACTGTACTGGGATTTTCCTTCTATCGGCTTTAATTCGTCAGAAAATTCGATTCACTGATATTTCACCAACGTCCTTTAGCATGTTCATATGACTTCGTCACACTTTCCAGTACCTGGTCCTTTTCCACGTGTGCATCGACCCACACTGCACACAACATGAATAATGTTCAGCATACTGCATCCACTGTTTTTATAAACAGTGAAGACTGAATAATGTTATGTAAGGGCAAATTGAAATTCAGTTTAATTAGTAAAGTCGCAAGAGTACAGAGTAAGACTCAAAATATCAGATATTCACGTTCATTACCTTGGCCAGAATTCCTGACCAGCAAAGGGGAAATCTGCCCCTGAATCTCCTGAATCCATGCAAATGCTTGCTCCATGTGTCCACTTGGAAACCTATGTGAAGGCACATTCAGCCTGAAGGAGAACTTGTGTGAATCCTCCACAGTCTGATCTACATCTGAAACAAGAGCTGTCTATTCCAGCTGGGATGGAATCGAAATGGAGGTGAGACTAAAATATCACTTGGTGTTTAATTCGCATTGTCCTCATTGTGATTGTTTAAAAACCTGGGCCAGAAATGGCACAGACACAAAGGAGCAGAAGGAGGCCATTCTTAACACCGATCCTGCCCCGCCACGTCATTCGATATCATCATGGCTGCCACAACAATATTAAATCTTTTTCCAGCCTATCCACAGCACCGTGCTGCCTAGTGGCTAACAGATATTTATCGATCTCTATCATAAATAGACATCGAAAATGTAAATCTGTGAGAGGAAAATGTTCCGTTTCGAGACAGTGGGTTTCTGCACGAATATTGTTGGGTTTTCAGATGACAGCCGAGTCTGGTCTGACCACCTTCCAAACAATAAACTAAAACTCCACTCTGATGGGACTGAAACCCACAACCTTTAAATGGCAACCGGAACAAAGGCATAGAAGTTCAACGCGCTTTCCATTACGCCACAGAGCCGCGCTAGCCACCAACTTTAAGCATACAACTTTGTCTTTGACCCATTGCGTTCAGGACGTCCATCTCGCGTCTGTCTGCCTTCGTCACACTTTCCAGGACCTGCCTTTGCCACGTGTGCTCTGGCTCTTCCCGTGTTCGGCTACTGACTGCTGAAACGTTCTCATGACACTTAGCTTTACCACATGTTCAGATAATGATTTCCACATAAACAACACGCTATAGGTGAAAGCATTCTTTCCAAATCTCCTCAAAATATCTTGTCTGCCGTCTTTCATTTATGTCACTCTATTCCTTCCCAATATAGTCTTATCCTTGTCATACATATCTATCCTCTTCATAACATGTGCACGTTAATCGGTTTCTCACTCAGCCTTTGCTGCGCTTAGATAAACAACCCCAGTCGAGCTCGTCTACCTTCACAATGGGAGAGGTCCAACCCTTGACATTCGTTTCGTCTCCTGTGAACTTCTCCTCCTGCAAGCAGACGCTTCCAGCAGTCTAGCGATTACAACGGAAAAACAAAGTTCTCTGAAGAAAAGCCAATAGGTCTGAACAAAATCAGCAGCTCTTGTCCATCTCTGATGAGAAAGGAAAGTTAACGTTTCGAGTCCAATGATCTGTCTTCGGAGAGATGTGATGGGCGGGTGGGTGAAGAATGTGGAAGAGGGCGGACGGTATCTAAAATGATATAACTCGATTTTGGTTCCTAAAGTTTGCATGGTCTCTCGGTAGAAAATGAGTTGCTAATCTTCCAGCTTGTATTGTGCCTAGAAGGAGCACTGCAGCAGACCAGAGACTGAAGTCGTGGCCTGGGAACACAGTGTCTAGATTAGAGTGGTGCTGGGAAAGCACAGCAGTTCAGGCAGCATCCAAATAGCAGTAAATTCGACGTTACAGGCAACAGCCCGTCATCAGGAATACAGGCAGAGAGCCTGAAGAGTGGAGAGATCGTAGAGAGAAGAGGAAAACGTCTTCAATGCAGGCATCATTGGAAGACGATTCGCAGTAGGGTTAAAATCAACGAGGTAAACACAATGACTGCACGTGCTGGAAACCAGAGTCTAGATTAGAGTGGTGCTGGAAAAGCACAGAAGTTCAGGCAGCATCTGAGGAGCAGTAAAATCGACGTTTCGGGCAACAGTCCTTCATCAGGAAAACAGGCAGAGAGCCTGAAGGATGGGAACAGTGTAATGTTGAAGTTATAGGAGACTGGAAGATCGGGATAGTTTTTCTTGATTCTGGACAGACCGTAAGTGATCTCAGCATTGTCACCGACTCTGTTTTCCTCTCTCCATTGTACAGAGATCACATTCTGAGCAGGAAATACAGTTGCCTCGATTAAATGAA
>NW_025215224.1:4478-5887 GCF_004010195.1 Chiloscyllium plagiosum | reverse complement strand
TGGCCCGTTAGAGATTTTGTTTGGTAAGTCGCCCAATTCAAGAATTGGCCGAAGACCTACGGTAAGACCGATAAGAGACCACTACGAGGATGAGATTACATTAGATTACTTGCAGTGTAGAAACAGGCTCTTTGGCCCAAGAAGTCCACCCCGACCCTCCGAAGAGCAATCCACCCAGAACCACTCCCCTACATTTACCCCACACCTAACACTACGGGCAATTTAGCATAGCCAATTCACCTAATCTGCACATTTTTGGACTGTGGGAGGAAACGGTAGCACCCGGAGGAAACCCACGCAGACAGGGGAGAATGTGTAAACTCCACACAGACAGTTGCCTGAGGCGGGAACTGAATCCCGGTCTTCTGGCGCTGTGAGGCAGCAGTGCTAGCACTGTGCCACCGGGCAACTGTCTGCACTTTTGTCTCAAATACAGAATCAAGTGAAGGCAGCACTACCCAAATCAGCAGAAGGGAAGATGCACGACCTAGAACCTGGAGATGGATCGTGGTGAAAGACTTCAGGAGGAAACGCGTGAAGGCGAATAGGTGGGAAGGACCGTTTGAAGTACTCCTTACAACACAGTCAGCTGTTAAGTTCGCCCACAGAGCCACGTTGATACACGCCAGTCATTGCAAACATGTAGCTGGACTTGAAGACACATCGGACAACACCGGAACAAAATAAGTGCAAATAATGATGAGAAGACTCATACAAAAATGAGGCTACCCTGGCAGGACGATCCGTGAAGGCAGGGGCGTCTGGGATACATCCGCAGACGGTAGTCTTAACCAAGGATGCTATTTTGACCATTACATGTGACCCATGGCCGTTTAGCAACCAGTATGACTATAAATGGGACAATAAATATTTATGCAGGGATCCTTATGGTCCCAGTGACTGGCACTCAGTAGAAGCAACCACGGCTGCAGGGACACCTGACATGGGATATAAGTATTATATTATCAAAGAAGGAGGTGCCATGGCACGGGCAATAATAACCAAGATTCAGATGAGGGATGAGGAAACCTGGTGGTGTGGAATAGACCGACCCTTCTCCGATATATATGGTGAATATAGTGGTACAGCCCTTTCCCCCCGCGAAATACATTCCACGAAATAGTAGCACCAGGGCACGGCAACCATCCAAACCAAATAATGGACCAAACACCAAGCAGAGCAGAGCGTATTAATGTCACGCCAGAACCTGGAGGAAGTTGGTCTGGGTTCGGGAGCGAGTCTAACTCGGTAGTGGAATTGGCACGTCATGAGATAAATGGCGTAAATGCGATGCCAGTAGGTTGGGAGATGTGAAGGGCTATTGCTGAATGTGAAAGGAACAGAACGTGTGCCTTGGCCCTAATACAACACCGGAGTTAAGAGGTTGGCCACCATTGTTGGATATGTTT
>NW_025215224.1:0-3691 GCF_004010195.1 Chiloscyllium plagiosum | reverse complement strand
ACCTGGTTTAAGACTTCTATTCTCCAAGGAGAACTGACCTAATTTTCCAATCTAACTTTCCAGCTGACATTGTACATACGCTGCACCATTCACATTACCCTGTTCAGCGCTGTCTCAAACAACAAGGCCGTGATCATCACCAACTGCATTTGGGCTGAAAGCAAAACAAGAGATTGGTAGTAAAACTCACCAGATCTGACAGCTGCAGAATCAGAAGCCTTCAGCTCTTAAGAACAATCACTGGATCCAAAAGGTTCACTCCCCACAAATGCTGTCGGACCTGCTGAGTTTCCCAGCAATTTCTGTGCTGTCTCTCAGATCTGCAACATCTGCAGTTCTTTGTCAAATACAAAACAAACGTTGACCCATTGAAGGGGATATTTGATCAGGTGACAGTTCACTTCGTCCAGAGAGAAAGATGGGATGGAGCATAGGATCATAAAATTCTTACAGTGCAGAAACAGGCCTTTTGGCACATCATGCATCCCACCAATACTACCCTCTACGCTATTCCTGTAACCCAGCATTTCTTATGGCTAACCAACCTAAACTGCACTCACCTGGACACTTATGACTATTGAGCATTGCAAATCCACCCTAACCTGTGCATCTTTGGACTGTGTGAGGAAACTGGAGCACCCGGAGGAAACTCACGCAGAAACGGGGAGAATGTGCAAACTGCACAGAGACAGTCTTCAATCCGACAGGAATCTGGGTAATTGGATAGGTTTCAAGTGGGAGTGCAAACTGGCAGGTGAATGATGGGCCGAAAGCCTGCTATCAGTGTTGGAAAAGCTCTACAGTAACATGATTCCCTACATCCTGCATTCAACACAGTTTTCATTTTGTTTTAATCCGTCCTGTTGTTGACATTATTCTGTGTGAAATGTATAGAGAGAGGTTGTTTGTGCATTCACTCAGATCTGTGTTTTGATGGGTCAGGAGCATCATATAAAATAACAACTGGTGGAGGGAGAATTGAATTCCACCTGCGAATCTGCCGAGACATGCAGGACCAGGAGCTTCTCTATCACCACTCACTCACCACCCAACGCCTTGCGGAAAAAACGCCTGATCTTCCGCCTCTGGAAACTCCAAACCGAGGGAATCAATGTGGCTTTACTATTTGCCTGATTGCCGCCTCCGACCACCTTATCCCAGTTCCTGCCTATCCGCTCCACCGTCCACTCCGACCAATCACCTTTACCCCCACCTCCATACATCTATTGCACTTTCAGCTACCTTGTCCGTAGCCCCACTCCCTTCCATTTACCTGTCTATGCTTGACGCTCCCACCCTCATTCCTGATGACAGTCTTTTGCCCGAAATTGTTGATTCTCCTGTTCCTCGGATGCTACCGGACCTGCTTTGCTTTTCCTGTATTACTCTAATCTTGACTCTGATCTCCAGCATCTGCAGTCCTCACTTTCACCTCGCATGACTGAATTCCTGCCCCTTACAGATCGAAGTGCGTCTCGTGTTTTCATCATGAATTTCATTATGTTTAAGATATTTTATTTTTAAAATCAACGCAATATATTGATGCACTTCTGAGCATGTTATGAATTTGGACAGAACAATCCCTCCTTTCTCTGTGAACAAACAGAATATCAAAGAGTCGGATTGAAGAATATTTCGTCTCACAGAAACTGGAATGGGGGATGCAATTCTCGCTGAAATAAACACAGGCTATTCGGAGGAATCTGATAAGGTCATGCAACATCTGCCGAGAGAAGGGAAAGGTTAGCTCATGTGTTATGAGAGTAGGGGAATTCAGCAGAGCGGTAGGAAGTTAGAAAAGTAAGAATTACTGAACAATTGGAAAGGGGATAACGCTGAAGAAAGAATGAGGGGTCTATACAGCCTGTTTAACATGTTCAGTCTGTTCTCGTAGTCAATCCAATCAAAGCTATAATGAGATTTCATATCCAGTTTCCTGTCCAATCCACATATAGCGTGACTCCCTGAGACACCAGCAATCTGTGTCTTCCAATCTGAAATGCACTCAGTGTGGGTGCATCAGCAATCGTCAGGGACAGAGAATATTAAAGTCTCAGAGGCCATACAGTTAATCGCGCACTCCTCACCTCATTCCCAAATAACCTGCCCCTTACCCTCAGAGTGTGGCAATAATAACTAAAAGATCTGCAAATGATGTAACTTGAACACTGACTTCTCTTCACAGATGCTGCAAGACCTGCAGAGCTTTTCTGCAACTCCTGAGACTGTGTTATCGTGTTTCAGATACCCAGACCCACAGGATCAATTTCTCACCATCCAACCTTTAAAGCCTGTTCAGAATTTGAAACATTCAAATGAAATCGTATTTCAATTTACTGCAATATTGTCAAAACTCATTCAAAAGCTCAGTACTGGAGCAAGTGGGTTCCAAATAGTGAACTTGTTTTTGTGATTCATTAATGTGTTTGGCTCATTGCCTGTGGGTTACTACGTACTACTCAGATATATTTGTTCTGGCGAAGTTGGCGATGAGTTATCCTCTTGAACTGCTGCCATTCATTTTGTCCATATCAACCCATAATGATGTAACGGAGGGAGTTCCAGCATTTCCAACCAATGGCACGTGTGGAACTGAGACTTTTCTCCGAGCCAGGGTGGCGAGTGGCTTGATGTGGAATTGTCAACTGTTATCCCTTGTCACTGCTGTGCTCAGTGTTCCACGCGATAATGCCGTGGTTCTGGAAGCTGCTCTGTGAGGAACTTTGGTCAATGTGTACAGTGCATCTTGTCTGTAATACACTCCACTGCTACTGAGTGTGGGTGGCGGAGACAGAGAATGTTTGTGACTGAGGCGATGAGCAAGCTGCACTGCAAGTTAATTCTACTTAATTATGGAGAACATAACTACTTGCCATCATCATTAATCCATTTCGCAGCTGAGCATCAAGTGATTACACAGATGTGGTGTACAAGTCTGTCAATTGCTCAAATGACCATGAACTTTTAACTAGATTCACCTTTTCACGGATATTATGCCGAGGACCTCACGCGACTGCTCCACTTTCTCATCAACATTTCGTCTGTAAAAACTGGGAACGAGCTAATGGACACAGATTGTGCTACAGATGGTTAGACACAGCGCAGTGTCAGTTACTGCACACTGATTCTGTTTGGATTCATCCATGTGCTTCTCTGAATGTGTGTTTGCATTATCGTGTGTTTCTGTCTCTATCATTCTGTGTGTGTCTACCCATCTATCTCTGTCTGACTATCTGTGCCTATGTGAGTGTGTTTGTGTCTCATTGTGTGTATTAATGTATGTCTCCATGTTTATGTATGAAGATAGCAAAAGTGATACCAGTAGAATTTCCTAAAACTAAATGAGAAATTAATAGATTTTTGCATTGTTTGACTTTACAGGAAATTTGACCATAATTTTAGCTGGACAGCTGCGCCTTTAACAAGTTTTGAACGAATTAAGAGAAAGGTGGTTTAGTTATCAGAGTGCAAAGTTAATGTTGAAAGGATGAAAGCAATTTGAATCGGTGAACCTATTTTGGCCATCCCTGTGTTTTCCAGTCTTTTCAAAATGGCTGCTGATGCTTCTGAATTGGGTCGAAGTGCTTTCTTGTTCCAGGATGGTGAATTAGGAATTGAGACCCTGGAGGATATTTCCATTAGAATCAATACCGATCATTGGAAAAGTCCTCTTCCAGAGGAAAGGGTACTT
>NW_025215223.1:72949-74542 GCF_004010195.1 Chiloscyllium plagiosum | reverse complement strand
GCCTGAAATTTCAACCCGTTTCCTCGCTGAAATTTCTCCAGCTGTCTTAATAATATGGAAGGATGCTGCAGGGGACAGCAGAGATTTACGAGGATGTTGCCAACTTTGTATAAAATAGAGCTTCGTGAAATGATTGGTTAGGCTTGGATTATTCTCGTCGAAACAAAAGAGGTGGAGGAGAGAATTATAAACGTTCAATATTCTTGGAATTTTGACAGGGGAGAAACGGGTAGGTGGTTTGCCCCATGCTGTGAGGAGAGCACCAGAGGACATAATCTCGGAATTAGATATTGCCCATTTAATTCAGAAATGAGAAGAAATTTCTTTGCTCAGGGGCCAAACAATCTGTGGCATTTTTCAGCAACCGCTGTTGAGACTGTGTTGTTGGGCATTTTCAAACTGTGCCAGATAGTTAATCAGAAAGATGATGAAACTTTGTCGAGGTAAGTGAGCAGAAAGGAGTTAAAGATTATCAGATCAACCATGAGTTCGTTGAATGGTGGGGCAGACTCCATGGGCTGAATGGCAAACTTCCACTTGTTTAACATTTGGTCTAATGCCTTATTTTATTCATAAGTTCAGAATTGTGAGGGGATGGGATGAAGTGATAGAAAAGATTTAATCAACAGATCAGACAGATCAGAAACAAGGCTCAGAAACTCAGGAAGAAGAAATGCCCTGTGACCCGGGGATAACAAATGACACTGGGCCCAGCACAGGTGGTTGTGTACTGAAGCTGTGATTGCTGAAGAAAGATGGTGGACTTTAGACAGTTGGCAAGTCTGTGATCACGCTGGATGGTGGATCATTGTATGATTCACACACAGCAGAAATTTTTGAAAGAATGAAAGGTTCGTCTCATTGGAGAGGTCTTCTGTGGTTCCAATTCCGAGTGACTGTTTGAAATACTGATCAGATCATTATGTGAAGTGTTAGATTAAAATACTCATGAACAACCCCACTGGATAAACGTGCGCTCCCAATCTCTTGTTATTTGTTTCTCTTTCTTTCGATGAAAATTTATAAAATGTGGGCCGGAAAGAAAGATGTGTTCCTTCTCATTATACCAATTTAATCGAAAATTGAATAGAATGACTGCTCTCATTCTTCATTTCGACTATAATGTGGTATCGATTATTCATGAATCTCCCGTGCAGTGAAGGGCAAGAACAAGATTCTCGATCCAGTGTATACCAGAGGTGTGAGGTGCAAAGAAAAACTGCTGAAGCGGTCTGTAAAGTTAGCAACCAGAGTGTGACTCGAATCCGCGAATGTGGAGCACAGCGGTATAATAACCCACCACCATAATCTCTCGGTTTCCTCAGCACATTTTGCAGAGGGGAGACATGTGACCTCATCGGGCTACATGTGGTGAACGTCATTGGTGAGAAATTTCCAGAGCCGAATCGAATCCACACCATTGTGTTTCTGCTTTCACCAGAATTATAATAACAGCAAATTCCAATAAATAGCCATGCTGGTCAGAACGAATAGCTGTCATTGATACATTCTGAGTCAGAACTGTGTCAGAATGAAACAGACAACCAGAATTTTCCGTCATATTCACACCTACATTTGACTCATAATTTCTTC
>NW_025215223.1:65040-72200 GCF_004010195.1 Chiloscyllium plagiosum | reverse complement strand
AATCCCAGGATCCTCAGCCGTTCCTCGAATGTTAGACCTACCATTCCAGGGATCATCCGAGTGAATCTCCGCTGGACACGCTCCAGTGCCAGTATGACTTTCCTGAGGTGTGGGGACCAAAACTGGACAATGTACTCCAAATGGGGCCTAACTAGAGCTTTATAATTTCTCAGTAGCACAACGGTGCTTTTATATTCCAACCCTCTTGAGATAAATGACAATTCAGCTGCACACGTTCACGAAATTTCTTTACATTTAAAGTCAACCCACTTAGACATTGTTTCCCTGCAACTTCCGACAGACTACACCCAACCCCTACACCTTTACCTAGCCACACGCTGTCTCTCTCCTTTTGAAATTTATTCCTTGCATGTCACTAAATGCGCCTTTCCAAATATTTTGAAAAACAGATTCTCGGAGTGACACCAATTCTGCTCTCATCATTTCTAAGTCGTGCAAAAGTTTTATCAAAGGTTTTGAATGCCTGATGTCTAGATGTTTACTTACTTGAAAGAGGGAGTTTTCCAACTATTTTCTCTGTCCAAACATTCCATAACGTGAAAAATCCCAATTAGGTCTTTCTTGGTTCAGGGATAACTGTTCTCAATTTTCCAAGAAGACAAGTGAAGAAAATCTCATCCTCAGTAAACTCCGTCAGCATCGTCTCTAATGGCTTTACACACCAGCAAACACATCATTATCCTCTCTGATAGAATCTCAGAATCCTACAGCGCAGAAAGAGCATTTCAGTCAATCAATCTCCTCCCCTATTCCCTTATATTTCACCAGAAGGGGCAACCCTCCCCCTTATGATGTCAAAGAAACTTGTTGGACTATAACCTGGCGTCCTGTGACTTCTGACCTTGTCCCCGCGTTACCCATGGCTAATTCATTAAACTAACTTAATTCACTCCCTGGACACGAGAGGGCAATTTAACTTGGCCAATCAACATAACCCTCAGACCGAACCGCAATGCGAATTACTGAGCAAATGTTCCATCATTGTCAGCAATTGCTGTATCATTTTTAATGGCTTAATACCCTAGTAACTCAACCTCATCAAAGCAAATCAACCCAAATTCAATGTATCGAAACGCTACTCTGTACTTTACAATCTGATTCGTGCTGTGGGAAATGTTTCTGCATTCATATTTAAATGTTTTTACGCTGTTTCTTCCTCACCTTCCTGCTTCCAATAAACTCTTCAATCCGGAACAAGTCTGTCAAATGCTTTTCATTCCAACACAGTCACAAGGTGCAGTTTGCAGAGGTCACGTGTTTGGCCGTTCACTGACACTCTGCCTCCCTGAGAGCTGCAGTCCTTCCCCACACTGATTCAGGCAGCACTGTCCTTCCTGTGATATGCCCCATCGAGAATGGAAGGACAAGTATCAATACTCGCATTTGGGAATGGAGCGACAATTTTAAAATATTTACATTGTCCCCAGTGGAGAATTGAGCCCTGTGACAGGCGGGAACACTAACCACTATACTACTGAGAACAAGAGTGTCAAAGGAGGCCCTTTGTGACCACACTTGTCAAAAACAACTGCCCATTTCACAATGTTTATCCCACAGCCTTATATGTCTTGGCATCACAAGTTCACATCTGAACATTTATTCATGTTCTAAGGGTTTCCGCCGCTCTGAACAATTCAGACAGTGTATTTCAAATTCCAAACAGCCACTGGCTGATAAAGCATTTTCGCACATCTTCTCAAATCTTTCTGCCTTTCTCCTTAAATATCTGGCCCCTGTTAATCGATTCCTCCATCAATGTGAAACTCGTTCAGTCAACGCTGTCCATACCCTAACTCAATCATGTCTCCTCTAAATCTCCTTTGCACTGCGACAAAGAGTCCACTCTGTCCTGTCTTTCATCCGAACTGAAACTCTTCATCCTAAACAATATCCCGGTAAATATCTCCTGAAATGTTTTCAGTGTGATCACATTCCTGCGATAATGTGACTTGCAAACTGCACACAACACTCTTGCTTGAACCTAATGAGCATTTGTTTTAAAATTTATGTATTAGTATGAGATCGATTCTGACTAAGCAGAATTTATTACCCATTCCGAATTGCCCATAAGGCAGTTGAGACTCAACCATATTGCTATGAGTCTGAAGTCACATGCAGCCCAGACCAAGTAAGGACAGCAGATTCCATCCTGAAATGACGTCAGTGAACCAGATGCTTTTTTTTTTCAACAATTATCAATGGATCTAGAGTAGTCATTAGATTCTTCATTGCAAATATTTGCTGAATCCAAATTTTACAATCTGGCATGGTGGGTCTCATCAGTCCTATGAAATTGTCACAAGACCAACGCAAAAAGCCATAATAGCTGATATTGTACAATAAAATGTCTTTTCCACCAAACTGCCCTGGGTATATTCCATGAACCTGAAGCTCCAATTGTCTCTGGCCTTTGTCAGGAAAACTACTACATGGGGATTGATTTCACAACCGCGGTATTCAAATGGATCGACTTGTTTGGAGGTCCCGATGGTGGGATTAGGGCACGTTCACCCAACAACAGTGACCGCAGCAGCAGCACAGACAGAACAGTATGAATGTGAAAGAGAGTGATAGATTGTGCATTGCCTCAGAGAAATGGGAGGAGGGACGGAAAGGAGGTTAAATGAACGTGGGAAGGAGAGAAATCTCCGACAACGGGTGTGTTTGAATCCTGATATATGAAACGCAGAGATGTGAGAGAGCGGAATTTGAAGATAAAACAATTAATTTCTTACCATGTGTCACAAAAAGGACAATGGAGAGAACACTGAGTGCCGTGATTTGGTTTCAAATCGAGGTTGCTGTGGTCACAATGCAAAATACCGACAACCCCGATCACAGTAACCACAGAACAGGATGCTTACAAGCAGCAATAAGTATACTAGCAGAGGAAATGTTCGGAAGAACAGCAAATGTACAATATCAGTACACAGTGAACAGTGACAGGTATGTGGGAACTGAGAATGAGCTGAATCTTTCAGTTCGATGTCCTCAGAGGCTGTGGAGATCCCTTGAATGAGAATGTTGAAAAATGAGATTCATTGATTTCGACAAAACATCAAAGACTCGGGGGCAGTACAGGATATTGTTGAAATGTATGCTTCAATAGCATTTTAGTAAAACATCAGCACAGCCGCCCAGATCCAACCGGAAATGGGGATGGGAATGAGTGCGCAGAGTTACTCTCTGGCTCCAGTGATGCAATAAGTGAGCGTGCTGTCCTTCTATGATGGTACAGAGGCACAAGAAATTCCTCAGTTGAGTGTGATCCTGCTCAAGGGAATGGCTCCTTGGATGCTGCCTGACCTGCTGCGCTTTTCCAGCAACACATTTTCAGACAAGGAATAGTTGTCCCCGTTTATACTACCATAGCGATTTCCGGTGCACCTATTTAAGACAGCTGAGTGCCACAAGTGGAGCGTGTTGAGCCCTTAACTTTGCAGTGGTGGGTTTAAAAGATGATTTTGCTATTTGGATCTGTGTTTCCGACACTGTCGGTGGTAGCTACATTTGCTTGCATCAGCTCAGTATCACTTTCTTCCTCACAGTCAAGACTTCAACCTGGAGAAGGTGGTATTGGAGTGATATTTTAAACTAGTCATCCTTGGCAACTGGAACACGGAAATGGTGATGTTTAAGTTCGACGAATAAAACCTGAAATGCAAGCCTGACCTCAGGAACAGAGATAATAACTTTAATTTCCTGCAATCTCATTCATTCATGTCCCTTATGCAGGGATTCTACCATCTTCACCTAGTCCTGCCGACGAGAGACTCTAGGACCAGAAAAAAACATGAGCTGATGCTTAATTCAGGAATCCCCATCGTGTGGGGAAGCAGGCTAGTCGGCCCTTCCAGTCCACATATCCATCCAAACACATCCCACCAGACCCCACGGTGTTCCCTATCCCATAAGCCTGCATTTCCGCTGTTGATCCCTGTAACTGGCACATCTTTAGTCAGAAGGAGAAATAAAAATACATACACCCAGAGAATGGGCAGACTGCCCACAGGCAGACACCCGAGGCTGGGATCGCAATCGGGTTTGTGGTGCAGCCAGATAGCAACAAACAAGTTGGCGAAGAATAAATGTTGTCCTGACCTGTCATACTCACACCCTGTGGGTGAATGAGGTAGAATGAAAACACATTCACAACATGGAAAACGGGATTTGGATCTGTGTGAGCACAACTTGAAATGATCGTTCACCATGGGTAGAAAAAAGAAGGCCGATACCACAGAGAAAGCAGGGCAATGTGAGAACTGCTGGAAGGGATTCAATTAACCACAGAAATTGAAAACTCATTTAATCAGGAACACTGTGGACAAGCCGTTCATCAGTCCCGTGTGTGGGAAGGGATCACTGAGCAAAACAACCTCCGGAGACTCCAGCAGGATTACATATCCAATCAAGTGTTCGATTATACTGTCAATGCTGCTGTTAATCCCAACCAGCTATTTGTTCCAATGCGTCAATCATAGTCATACAGCATGAAGGCATACGGGCCCGTCACTCAAACCAATCCATGCGGAACATACTGCCAAACTAATGTAGTCCCATCTGCCTCCTCCTGCATCCGTTGAGTGGTTATAATGCCCTTGTAGTTTTATTACTGTGTCATTATCATTAATCCAAAAACCCAGGTAATATTTTGTGCACAAAGGGTTCAGGTCCTGGCATGACAGATGGTGGAGTTTGAATTCAATAAGCACCTGGAATTGTAGAGTCTCGTGATGACCTGAATCAGTTGTGTGGAAAATCCAAACAATGGAGTTCGGAAAGCAAACTGTCATATTCATCTGCTCTGTCCCACAGGAGACTCCAGATGGATAATGCAGTGGTTGACTCTTAAATGTCCTCTGGGAAATAACTGATATACTCGGCATGAATACATTTATTTTAAAAATCCTACTTTCCCATTCATGTTTGGAATCAATTATCCATTAAATGTTGCAAACGTACCCTCATCCAACGCTTCCTCAGCAAGTTAATTGCACACGTAAAACACTTTCCCTAAAAAAATGCCTCACATCTCTCTCTTTTCATCTTAAACATATGCCCTTTCGCCTTGAAATCCCCATCCTGGGAAAAGTCACCTACCGTTAACTCTAACTTGCTTCTCAATAATTCATAAACTTCTGTCAGGTCGCCATTCAAACCCCTAACCTAGAGTGAAAACAGTCTCAACTAGGGGAAAGTGAGAATTGCCGATGAGAGATCAGAGTAGAAAGTGTTATGCTGGGAAAGCACAGCAGGTCAGGCAGCATTTGAGGAGCAGGAGAATCGACGTTTCGGGGAAGAACCTGATGAACGACACTTGCGCGAAAAAAATATTCTCCTGATCCTGGGGTGCTGCCTTACCTGTTGTGGTTTTCCAGCACCCCAATCTCGAATCTGAAAATAGTCTCAGCCGATCCAGCCTTTCATTATAACTCAAACCTTCCACACACGGCAACATGCGTGCATACTTTTCTGAACCTGCTCCAGCTGAATAATATCATTTCTCCAACTGGGCTGCCAGAACTGGACATAATATTCCAGAAGAGGCTTCATCAATGTCCTGCAAAGCTTCAACATAACGTCCCGACTCCTATAAACAAAGGACTGAACAATGAAGGGAAGTATGTTAAATGCCTTTGAACCATCTTGTCAGTAGGTGATGCAAACTACAAGGAATTATGCACCTGCACCCCTAGCTTCTGTGTTCTCCAACACGACGCAACTTGTTGTTGTACCAAAATGCAATACCTTCCATTTATCCAGATTGAACTCCATGTTACATTTTTCAGTCCAACGACTGAACGATTAAGATCCTTTTGAAACTTAGCTAATCTTCCTCACTGTCTACAGTTCTGGCGTTGCCTGCACACCGACAAAGCATGCCTGCAGTGTGTTCCACTTTTTTCTCATATAGATCAATGATTCATATTTACTTGTAGTGGCCGTGATTGAGCAGTGTGCAGATCAGACAATAGTTAGTCATGCAATTAACCATGAGGAAGAAAGCTGCAGACTGCAGGGAGATATTAAACAATTGGAAATGAAAATGGTGAAAGCAATTCATTCCAGGCAAGTTGGTGACAGTGAAGCAAGTTCAAACTTCAAACCAGCCGCCCACGCTCCAGTTGTGGCACTCAGCTGTCTCAGCAAGATGCACTGTCGATTGCTATAAACGGAAAAAAAAATTCCCTTCTGATTCACCTTTGACCAGGAGCATTCCCAACCTCGGAATTACTTGCGCCTCTCAACTGTCATAGAAATGCCGTGCATTCACCGGTTGTGTCACTGGAGTCCTCGAGTATCTCTGCGACCTCATTCCCATCCCGACTTCCAGTTGGATTTTCGCGACTGCGCCACTCAATTCCTCTGATTCTGGGGCTGGGAATTGGGACTATATGGCAGCAGTGGTTACTGCCTTGTGGGGGGAAACTGGTGAAGTAGCCGATGCTAAACTGCATTACTGTTGAAGCATACATTTCAACAACACCTGCACTGTCCCCGGAGTCTTTTGATGTTTTGGAGAAATCTATTTATCTCAGCCTTCCGCATATTAATGATGGAATCACCAGAGCTACTGGGGGAACCGATATTAAACGGTCAGCCCATTCTGAGTTCCCACATATCTGCCACTGTTCGCTCAGCACTGATGTTATACATTTGGTGCGCTGCCTAACATTTCCTATGAGACTGTAATTATTGTGCATCAGCAGTCTGCTCGTCTGTGGAATGCCGTGATCGTATAATGGTTAGTACTCTGCGTTGCGGCCACAGCAACCTCGGTTCGAATCCGACTCACGGCAGTAATTGCTCTATCTGTCCCAGGTTTTTGTAAAACTCAAAGGAATCAGTTGTTTTAACCTGGTAATTTTCTCCAAGGTGATGATCTTTTCCCTTCAAATTCTGCTCGCTCACATCTCTGTGTTTTATATTTCAGAATTCAAATCCACCCGTTCTCAGAGAGTTCTCTCCCTCCTTCGATCACTAACTGAACTTTCCGTCCCACACACCCATTTCATTAATTGAGAGATGCCGGTGTTGGACTATGGTGTACAAAGTTAAAAATCACACAATACCAGGTTAGAGTCTACCAGGTTTAACTGAGCACTAGTTTTCGGAGCGCTGGTCGTTCATCATGTGGT
>NW_025215223.1:62011-63022 GCF_004010195.1 Chiloscyllium plagiosum | reverse complement strand
CAGAGTAAACCCATTCAGACCTGAGTGCAGAAACATTTCCAGCAGAACGAATGAGGTTGTACAGCGCAGAACCACGTTTGAGTGCATTGAATTCCGGTTGATGGGCGCAGCTTGCGTTCACTCGGCTGAGTTACCAGTGTGTAAATGATACAGATAGTGTTCAATGTGATGGTACATTTGCTCAGTGGTTCAAACTGCAGTTAAGTCTGTAGGTTAGGTAGATTGGTCATGTTAAATTGTGCTGATGTGTCCAGACAGTGAATTCAGTAAGTTAAGTGATTTAGCCATGGGTAACGCAGTGATAAGGTCAGCAGTCACATGATGCCAAATTTTATTCCAGCAGGTTTATTTGAAATCACAAGCCAGGGGCCTGTGGGAATAGAGACGGGAGCTAGATCTGGTTGAGATGCTGTTCAGAGTGTTCCTACAGACTCGATTGGCTGAACTGTACTTTCTGCCTTGTAGGGAATCTGTGATTCTATCAGAGAGGACACTGCCAGCGTTTACTGGGCTGCTAAGGCATTAGAGATGATACTGACGGCGTTTAGTGGGGATGGCATTTTATTTATTTGTATGTTGGAAAATTTGGAACTGAACCAAGGAAACCCGAATGGAAGTTTTCCAGGGTATGTGAGGTTTGGCGAGAGTAAATAGGTGGCAAATTCACTCTTTCAAGTTCGTATATTTCTGAACGTCAGACTTTCAACACTATCGATGTAGGACAAAGAAATGATGGGAGCAGAATTTCTGTCACTCAGAGAATCCGTTTCCAAAATATTTGGGAAGGCACATTTAGAGACACACAAACAGTGAGTTTCACCAGGAGAGAGACAGCCTGTGGCCAGGTAAAAGTGTAAACGTGGGGTGTGGGGTGTAGAAAGTGCAAGGAAACAATATCTAATTTGGACGACTTCAGATGCAAAGAAATATCGGAAACGTCTGCAGCTGAGTAAGATTCAGCAAAAGAAAAACTCAGAGTTTTGAAAGATTTCTATTAATATTCCACATGAA
>NW_025215223.1:32047-53054 GCF_004010195.1 Chiloscyllium plagiosum | reverse complement strand
TTCCAAGGACGGGTTATTAACACCTGTCCTTCCATTCTCGAAGGGACATATCACAGGAAGAACTGTTCTGTCTGAATCAATGTGGGGGAGTACTGCTGCTCTCGGGGAGACAGAGTGACAGTGATAGTGCAAACACGTGACTTCTGCAAGCTGTGCCTACTGTCAGTGTTTGAATGAAAATCATTAAATACTTTTGCTCCGGAGTGAACTGTTTATAGCATGTAGCACAGGAAGATATACATTCTGCCCTTTCCCCACTAGCCCACACCACTGAATACCGGCACAATGCAGGAAACTTTCTCTCTGTACGCCATCATCCAATCCTTCTTGACTTGCAGAACTTCTCCATATGGCACCATTCCACGAAATCCAAGAAGGTGCATGCTGATCGTTTATGATGTCTCTCCTCACTGTGTAAGTTTCAGTGATTTATCTGCCCATCACTCAATTTAGCAAACTGCAATGTGATCTCGTCCAGACTGGGGAGAGAAAAACAGAGCGGGTGACAAACGTGTGTACACCTTCGTTCCGTCTGCAAGCAAAATAAGGCCGTGAGCTTCCAGGTTCCTGTCACTGCAACATCCCACTGTCTTCCCATGCCTCCATTTCAGTTTGGTCTGCTGTAGAGCTCCCGCATAGCACAGCGCGATTCGGAAGAGCGGAACGTCATTTCCTGCTGAGATACCGTGCAATCTTCAATACCCAGTATCGAGATCAATCATTTTAGACCCTGTCCATCTTCTTTCACATTCCTGCCCCACCTACACACACCATTCGTTCCAACGGCGGATCGTTTGGCTCGAAAATCTCTCCCCAGATGCACTAGATCTGCTGATTTTGTTCCGTTATTTCTGCTTTTCTTCAGATAACTTTATTCTGTTCTGACCGCCGCCTTCAGGAAACGTGTGTTTGCACCGGAGCGTGGTAAGAGGAGATTTACCAAGATGGTGCCTGAGCTCGACCATTTCCCCTGAAAAGTTAAGCGAAAGTGAGGGCTGCAGGTGTTGGAGCTCAGAGTCGAGAGTGTAGTGCTGGAAATGCACAGTACGTTAGACAGCATCTGAGGAGAAGAGAATCGCTGCTTCTGGCACAAGCCACCGCCATTGCATTACCAGCCGATGCCTGGAGGAAGAACGTCCCATTTTCCACCTTAGGATCTTGCAACCACATGGGCCAAGTGTGTATTTTAATAGCTTCCTCATTTCACCTCCCCCCCACATTATCCCAGTGCAAAGCCTCCAACTAGGCACAGCTCTCTGGACCCAGCCAACAATCCCCCCTCTGAACTACCACCATCTCCCTCACCTTCATCCAACTATCACTTTCCCAGCTACCTGTCTCGCACTCCAATTCTTCTCCCTCAACCCCAACTCAAAAGTCTCATTCCTGATGAAGGGCTTATGCCCAACACATCAATTGTCCTGCTGCTGGGATGCTGGCTGACCTGCTGTGCTTTGAAAGCACTACACTCACGCCACTGCAAATATAGATTATCCCAACTGGGGCTCTTTATTTGAGAGCAGAGAAAGCCGAGAGAGGAATTGATTAACGTGCACAGAAAGGGGATAGATGTGAGTGACGGGAATAAACTTCTTATGGGAAGGATTAATAACCAGTGATATAGATGAAACGCTAGAGAGAAAATGTTCAGAAAAGGTTCAGAAAGAATGTTTACATCCTGAGAGTTCGTTTGTCTGGAACTCACTATTTGAACGTGTGGTGAAGCTAAGAGTCAACAGGAATAAACTTCTTATGGGAATGATTAATAACCAGTGATATAGATGAAACGCTAGAGAGAAAATGTTCAGAAAAGGTTTAGCAAGAATGTTTACATCCTGAGAGTGTCGTTTGTCTGGAACTCACTATTTGAACGTGTGGTGAAGCTAAGAGTCATTAAAATGCTTCAAGAGTACTTAGCCGAACACTTGAGGAGCTAGAGCATGCACGGATGAGGACCAAGTACTGTTAACTAGGGCGAGGATAAACAGATGTTTGATGAAAGACTTGAACATCGTAACTTTGGGTGCAGTAAAATGGAGGCTAGTACAGCTCTATGGCACAAGGAGAGACATGTTGGACTTCTACTGCATTGTTAAGATTGCGATTCAAAGTTTGTGATTTTGAGTCCCAGCAGAATCGGAGTTTAGTTTGGATTTCAGCGGAATGAATGATCTTTCTGCTGATTCATCATCAGTTCCCATCGTCTGGAGTTCTCCGCCCTGCTACTGACCAGAGAAGATTCCTCATTTTCTGGGTGGTGAGTTTTGAGGGAATCATATCACTTGAAACTTGATCAGCCCAGAATCGGCCTCTCATTCACAAAGCCCACTGCAGAAGTCCACTGTCTGTCATCGCATTTCCCTCCCACAGTTGCAGAGTTTTTCGGTTTATTCAGTGTCTCTTTCCCTTTGGGCGACAGGTTGATGTGGATGGGTTGGGAAAAGACATTGACGGTTCAGTTATCCATGATGACATCAAATGGCGGGGTAGCGCTGGCGAGCGAAATGGCCCCCTCCTATTCCTCTCTGTCTGTGCTGTTTTTGATAGAGGGTTTTAAACAATAACATGATGAGGACACTGTGAATCGACACCACGGAATACCAAGGACCTCCACTTTATCCCACTGCTCTTACAGCAGGAATACACAGCTCCTGTTGTAGCTTTAGATCAGACAGTGGAGGATTCTCCCAGCCGCTCTGTCAGACTGCATGCTCCTTCACACAGGTTTCCCACTGGACACATGGTGCAAGTAATCGTGTGGATATTGGGGATTGAGGGACAGTTTTCCCCTTTGGCTGGCTAGAGTTCTTACCATGGTAATAAACATGAATTTGGGAAATTCAGTATCTTTCTCTGGGTTGTTATCACTTTACAATTTAAATTGAAATTCAATTTAATCTTGCATAACATTCTTCTATCTTCAGTATTTATGAAAACTGTGCAACATGTCCTTGGATGTAACCATGATGAAGATTGATGATGAGTGCAGTATGTTACATGTTGTCTGTAGGAACTTTAAGAAGGAAGTTAGTGAAGTGTCGTTGAATCGAATTCTGTGCCAAATTGAAGCCGACCGAATGAGAAGCCCTGTGACAGCGATAATATAACATTGTCTATAAATAACGCAGCAACCCACGGAAATCCAGTTTTCAATCAAGGCTATTTTGCGCAACATTTTTCTGTGTCCCATTTCCTGAACATGATGCCTGAAAAGTCACAGGTCCACATCAGTTCATCCTCCTCTGCCTGAGCATTAATTCCAGAACTGCAGCAAAAGTAGAACATGCGGGTCGAAGGTCCCAGAGGTACGAGTAGGGCACTTTATAGGCTTGCTGCCGGTGGGCTCCAGTGGACCAACTGATCAGTGCTTGGTACTGAACAGTGTGTTAAAATGCCGCAGTTGTAATTTCAATCCTAATCGAAAGCTGGTTTTACTGACGTTGATCAGGAATAATTGGAGCATCAGAATGAAGCGTAGTTGAAGAATAATTTCGAATAAAGCAGCATCTATTCTAAAACTCCAGTTTCTAATTTGTCGGATTGTTCTGTCTTTGGGAAAGGTATCAATTATTAACCGTAAAACTGCGCATTTTCCCCAAACGATTATCTATCTGTGGATCAAGAAACAGAGGTGATATTTTAGCTTGATGACCTTTTTCAAATCTCTGACACTGCACTGGATTATATTCTTGAATAGGCTGTTAAACTCGATTCATATCATCCTGTTTACTACAAAGTCACACAGCTCATTAAACCGTTCGAAAGAAATTAGATTTATCTCTTTGAGTAGACTGAATGTTGTCAGTGAATCTGGCAAAGTCATGACAAATAGTTTTGCTGCTGTGCAGAACAGAGTGTTCCAACAGGAATAAGAAAGCGTCTTGTCGCTTGATTTTTCGGGAGGAGATCAGTAAGTATTAAATGGATTCAGTCCCGTTCCTTGTCATTGTGAACAAATGTTCAAGGCAACAGATGGCAAAGATAATGATGCTTGACATCTACAGGTCCATTCCTACTCACTATAGTCACAATTGTATTACAGATCCCGTGAGCAGTGCAGATGATAATCCTTTTGGCAACCTGTTATGGTATAGAGTTGTTATTCTCACTCTATACCATAAACCAGTTAGCCAGCGGACTGAGCTAACTGGCTTCCATTTAATGCAAAGCTAAAACAAACAGCTCAGTATATTCACAATTTGTAGTAGTTCACGTCGAACCACCTGCTGCACCTTTCAACACCACCTGCTCTTCTTACACTTAACATGTCCAGTTGCAGGTATGATGCAATTTCTTTCCGATGAACGCTAAACAATTCGTGAGTGTGTCACTTTTGCCTCCCCATCCAGGCAGCCCAAAGTCCCTGTCCCTGTTAAATTCGTTCCTTGTGTCTGTACGTGGCCAGTCAAATATGCTGGAATCATCTTCTAACATGTATTTTCCTTTCTGAAAAATCATCTCCGATTTCAAATACTCAGAATAAGAAGTACCTGCTGCAAACTTCTTTGTCATTCCTCGCTGGTTTTGAAGCTCTAACCTCTGGTTATACGATAACCTGAACGAGATAATTTCCATCTTTTTTACCTTTACCAATTTTACATCCGCTGGAAAATCTCCATTAGGACACAACGCAATCATTCCTGATTTGCGTCGCATGATTCTTCATCTATTCCACAATCCCATTAAATCCCTTCTTTTCTTTTCATCCCTTCTTTTCTTTTCTCCCAGTAAATCTAATTTCCGTCGTCTCAAACGATTTTGTATCAAGGGAACTCTGACCATATCCTTCCTAACCATATTTCACACCCCAACCCCCGTGTATTTCATCATGTCTTTATATCCCAGTAAATTTCGTCCTGCGTAATGTTGCTGGGTCTCATTCAACTCATGAAAACTTACCACTATGCTATGGAATCTCTTTACCGGTACAGGAAAGGTGTGGGTTATTTCACTTGCAGTTGAGTCGGTTGGCTGCAGCAACATTGGGTCAAATCGCAGTCACACAGGTGACTGTTTAAGTAACACAGTGAGGAATCAATTAATATTGTAAGACATACATAAAGGGGCGGGTTCAATCTGAGGTTATGAGATTAGGGCAGTTTTGATTAACATAGACCAGAGATTGCTCAAATCTCAGGCAAATGAGATTGACAGAGAGCGATGTTGAGCGAAATGTACTGTCTTGGCAAATGCCAGTGTAATGAAGTTTTGGGTCTAATGTACTTTTAATGGTGTTGAAATGTCTGGCTAGCACAAGGAGTCCAGAACAAGGTAACAACATAACATTTGGTCGAAACAACTAAGAGCTGTGTTACATGGATACAAAAATGAAATGCGAATTCAGCCAATCAGTTTAAATTATGCCCCAATCAAGTTTGAATTTGGTGTTTTTACACTGTTAAAACCAATGAAACGATCCGACGTTTTGTGGGACAAATATCGGACATTTTGAACAATTACCCAGAGCGGCAAAGAACAGCAAAGAGAGCAGCTAAAAAAACCAACAGATGTAGGATGTTAGTAAAATCTCCAAAGGGTGACTATCTGGATGAATAGATAGCATAGAAAAAAAGCATCAACACCGACCTGGAGAAAAAATCTACAGAGGAAGATACAAAGAGAAGATTCGACAACTAGCTGGTTTGTAAATTTTATGTTTTTGTAAATGTTAATGGGGTCGGGGTGAGGGAAGGTATTGTAGATGAAAAGGTTTAGAGAAAGGAGTTGTAAGTAGTTGAAAGTTTATTATTCTCTGTCACATGTTAAAAATGACAATAAAATTGTTAATGTTAACTTAAAATAGTGATTTTTGGGATAGTTCTTTGCCAGTTGAATTTTAACAGAATAAAGCACGGGATGAATCATTTCTGCTTTGCTGGTTTACATTAGCAGAGGGGGTTTATCCCGTCACGTAACACCAGTTCCTGTGGTTGCTTTGTTGTTTTGCTCATTTGTGCATTTTGCCTCATTAACGATTTTGAAGTTGTCCCCTCTACACAAAACGTCTATGCTTTTGCACCATTGTACAAAAGGAACAGTGGGTCTGGGCGACAAGGCTCCCTACAATAACATTCGACGCTGATTCAGTCTATCTGTCCTGATATTGACCCATGGAAACAACACTGTGCAATCTTCTCGAATCTTAAAAACCATCCCTTCACAGTTAATGTTGCATCCCGCTCTCAAGGGGCTTTTCATTCCATCGCTTTCAATTCCTCAGAGAATCCGTTTCAACAGAATTTGTCACTGAGTCATTCCTTTGTTTATGCTCAAATCCTGTGAGCAGAGCGTCACAGTTGGAGTGTGCTGACCCCATAAACCAGAGGTCAGACCATACTCTGTGAACTATAGTCTGCTGTTCATCATTTCACTAACAGCAGGTAGATGTATCTATGCTCTGTAAATTTTCACACCTGTTTTAAGAAGCAAGATAAATACTTCCTGGTTGTTGTCACACAGACAACAACAGTACTGGTCGAGACTATCTGCTCGGAGACATCTGTTTTTTTTTTTTTCCCATGGGTGTAAAGATGATTATCTGAAACGCTTTCTTCTGTTCCCTGTCACTCTGGGATGATGTGAGCCGTGAAATCTATTCTCTGAGCTTGGGGTAACGTGATAAAGCTTATACATATCAGGCGCAGTGTGCCTGAGCGACAGGACTCGCTGCAGTAACATCCCATGCTGATTCAGACAGCAGAGGACTCGATGTGACTTCGAGAAGGACACAGACATAGTTCCCGATGACTGGGAGAGATTCTCTTTTTCCCTCAGTTCTGCACTTTTCTATTTGTTTCAGATGGCGTTATTTGCACAAGGTTCCCAAAAGAAGATGGGTTCCTGTGCATGCGTGATCTCCGTTTTGTACAGCTTTCCAGAATTTTCATAACTCCCTCTCCCTTTAGCCCCCGCCCCGATTCCTAAACCCGTGTTTGATATGGAGCTGAAGAGCGCGTTCACGTTTCTCTTCCACGACACTGATTGCCAATAGAAGATGAGATCGTCCAGCTGCCAATGGTGGGAGCCCACTCGCGGGGAAAGTGGCTAGCACAGCTTCCGAGAAACCGGAAGTCAGAATGGCAAGGAACTGTTATTAAATCTCAATGCTGCCTTCACTCCGAAACAACAGAAAAAGCCTATTTTTACACAAAGAGACTCACCTGATTTATAGATCACGCACAAGCTGCGGTTCTGGCTTGTTGGTCTTGGGTGTGATGTCGCCGCGGGTGGGTGATGTACGTGTGAGAAGTCACACTTGAGCCCTGGAGTTTTGCATTTATTTCCATTTTTGACTCAGAATGCAAAATTTCGATAAGATCAAGGTCAGATCAAGATACCTAAGCTTCAAGACATACACCAGCAACCTCTTGTCGGCCGTTACTAGACTGAGAAATGGATTCCCTAACTTCAAATGATGCTGATCCTGTTAATGTGGATCTTGCCGATCGCACTTCCGGTGTGAATTAACCTGAAAGCCTTACGCTGTCCAAAATGTTGTTTTTACTCACACGGTAATCTGCATGTCCTTGATTAGTGTAAATCTGCCTTTAACAATCGCAAACAAATGTTTTCACTGTATTCAGGTACATGTGACAATCAAACAATCAAATAAAGTCAATCAATCGAACCACACAGACATTTCCTTATTGTTTGGTGCCAGCACAACGAAGGTGGGCTGCATGACCTCACTTTGCACTGTGACATATTTTCTGATTCTAAATTAGATCACAGTTAAAGCAACGGAATGTGGAAGTTACCCACAGGTTATATTGACACAGCCGGGACACACCTGCACCACACACAATAATAATGAAGACGTTTCAACATCATCCTCTGAGTTACATGCCACACGCCAGGCGAAATGCTGAAGACAGTGTAATTCATGCTAAAGTCAGCGCTAACAGAGCGGCCCAGTTGGTATTGGAAACGTAAGAATGCCACTTATCTCGGGGTATGATCTTCGCTCAGCAGCTTGTGTTAATACTGGCATGTGAGAAGGTCTTACTTGAAGTTGCCATCGAGCCTTGGTCGTTTGATTTCACTTTTGCCCGGTCGCCCTATCAGCTATTTGATAAACAAAAAGTGTAAATCAGGAAGTGGCCCCCCTTGAAATAACGTTGAATTCTGGAGTAAGAAGTGTCATTTTAGTAGGCATGGCACAGTACCACATGTGGTGAAAGCGAAACAAGTGTTTCAGGATGCTCACACACACAATCCTGTTCTGAATAAATCCACCATCTTGGTTGATCGCACAGTTCTGCGTATGAAACTTGAGGATGTGGAGACATGAAATGATTGGAAACAGCGCTGAACAGGTTAATGGCAATGGTGTGGTGTATGAGGAATGTCAACAATAAAGGTGATTTTTAAGGTTGGGGCAGTTCTTCTTGGAGAGCAGAAGGCCGACAGCTGGCCTTGTTAAACCTTTCCAAGAAATGAGTGGGATAGACAGAGGAAATAAGGAAGGGAGAATGCTCGGAACGCCTGAAAGGATCGAGAACGATTCAGCAGAGTTCTAAAGTCATTAGTAAAAGAAGAAAAATGTACATGAGGAGAAACGTTTTCACATAGCGAGTGGTTAGTGTCTGTAAACCACTGCCTGAAATTGACAAGGACACAGTTTCAATCGAGTTATTTAAAAACTAATTCGATGTTTATGTTAAAAGTGAAAGAGTGCAGAGTTACAGGAAGAATGCAAGAGAATGATACCAAAAGAGAAACACATTTATCTCCGTGGAGAGCCAGCACATCTAAGGTGGTTTGTGACACATTTGTGGAATCACAGTCCGACCAACAGAATGTAAGGAGTTCGACCACGGTGATGCTGGCAAAGCCGGGGCACATGTACACAACAGAATATTATCCAGCACGGACAGGTCGCAGGGAGGATGGCGCTGTCTGAAAATCCTGCAGTGTGTCCTGCGGATCGGAAACAGCACACTTGAGGAGAAACGTTTTCACATAGCGAGTGGTTAGTGTCTGTAAACCACTGCCTGAAATTGACAAGGACACAGTTTCAAGAAAGCAGGCCTCTGTACCGTGGCCAAGCGGCGTAAGCCGTGGGATTCAGGTTTCGAATCCCACCGCTGCAGCGTGTTCATGTGCTCTGGTCAAAGCCAAGCTAAAAGCAGCGGTATTGGAGAGTTGAATGCAGTGTTGGCGAGTGCAAACACCCTCAAAGGTGTCACAGTCCATGCAGTAGTCGCCTCCCACACCGAAAATCGCAGGCCTTACTGCTGATGTTTTGTTCCACGCGAGTTGAACTTTCACTGGAACCAAAAAGAGACTGTTACTTTATCGCTGTCGTGAAACAAAGTCCTACGGTGACTCTACTCGTCGTTATTTGGTGTTCTGACGAAAGGGAAATGTTTCCAATGAGTTACGATGTTACATGGTCTTAAGTTTCCTTTATTTCTATCCTGCAGACATTAGAAGGGAAAGGTAATCTAATCGAGACTGTCATTGGTGAACTTCACTTTTTATGGACCATTCTTGTTGTGTTGATTCTTCCTCTCTTTTCAGCACTTTCTGGGAAGTGGTGGTGCACTAAGGCTCCTGTATGTTTGAAAGAGTAGCTTGGAATTGCCCTGCTGTTAGTTGTGAGATTAGTTTATGGCTCATGCCCACGGTCTGTATCACATTCAGCGTTCATGCTTCGCTGTGTCTTAAAAACGCATTTACTTTTTCTTTTTTGTTTCTGTTCCGTGTTAAGTGCTGACTGTTTTGCCATTCGCTCAATACATTACGAGATAACACGGTTTCTGAGGTACCTTCCAGGAGCAAACATCCTCAACTGAGGATCCGGGAATACTTCCGGTGAACAGCCGCAGAGAGCGATGGCAAGCCCCACTAAAAGTAATCCTTTCAAGCCGGTGTAAGTAACACAACGTTATTGGGGCACACACCATGGAAACAGTGTCTTTGTGGATCTCGTCCATGCTGACCACATAGTCAAAATTAAACAAGTCCCACTTCCCAGCACTTGGCCCCTGTCCCTCTGAACCCTTCCGATCCAAAAAATCCTCCGGTTGCCTTTGAAACCTTCTGAGTGTACTCGCCTCCTCCGCTTCCTCTGCTAGCCAATTCCATACACGCACACCTGTCTGTGTGGGAAATGTACCTCAGGTCCCGTTCAAATTTTAGCCCTCTCACCTGAAACCTACGCTCTCCAGTTTTAAACTCACCCCACCTTGGTTAAAAAACTTAAATATTCAGTTTACAAACTTTCCGTAAGATCATGCCCCAGCCGTTATGTTGCAGGGCAAATTGACCCAGCCTATTTAGCCTCACCCGACAGTCGATACATTGACAACATTCTTGCAATTTTTTAAGCAATTTCACATGATTTTCTTACTTTTTCGATTATGCCAATTACGCTGGACAACAACGGGCTATTGGAAATGGAAAGGTGAAGCGGAGCACTGCTGCAAATGACAGTGCTGGGCACCGCTGAACAACAGCTGGCCCTGGCGGGACTTGTCTCTGGTGTGTAGGGGTTATCACATTCGCTTCACACGCGAAAGGTCCCCAGTTTGAAACTGGGCAGAAACAGCCCTGTCCCCTTTGAGATGGAAGAGAATGGATCTTTCCTGCTTGCTTTCCCATCAGCAAACCTGGCTTTGCGTTTACTCGTGCAAATCGACTCTCAGGGTGAAAATTAATGCAATTCCATTTAAGTCCTGGGCGAAACGTTGTTAAGTGTTTCTCCAACCGGCTTCTGATCATACGCCATCCTGGTTAAGACTGTAGTTACCGCGTTCTGATCCTTCGACGAAAAGCAGTAACACATTTGCATTCCTTCCGCAGGCGGCCCGGTTCAAAGCCAAGGAGAAAGGTGAAGTGCTGGGTCACGTTGCACCACAGATTCCTAATGTAGCCTCTCTGTCAAAAGTATCCCAAGGTCGTCTCTGAAAGGCATCATTTGGAAGCTGACTGCCGTTATTCAACGTGCGAGAATTAGCACCAGAAGTCCTGAATCATGTTTTCGCACGTTAGCAACTCATTCCATCAGCAACAGCAATAACTGAATTTACAATCTCAGATGATCCTCTGGAGTTGTGCTATTATAGCGTCACTAATATTTAGGTATGCACCGAGATCTAAGCAATGTTGGAACTGAGACTGCGGAAATAAGGGAGAGTATACAGAATGACATCGCATCCATTTGGTTTTCTTAATGTCACAGATAAGCAGGAAAATGTAAACAGGGAGGGGGAGGGGAGGAGGCAAGCGGGATAATAAAATGAGGCAGTTGCAGTTTGGTGAAATTCCTGCTTTGTGATTCACTCAACAAGAAACGTGAAGGTGACTCAGGCGGGAGAGATTTTCACATCGAGAACAAAGAACACTCACGTACAGTTAGCAACTCTTTGACATCTTGTGGGGTGGGATAATCACTTTTTGACTTCTGTTAATATGTTCAGAAACTATATTTTACATTGATGAGAACAGAAACTGCTTCCCTAATAAGCACCACTGAATTTTGTAACTTTTCTGAATCGCTTCCCATCGATTCCCACATTGGTTTCCACCTCAGCTGGCAGCCACGTCGCTCATGTCCTGATGTGGACATTCTGCAGCAAGTTTCATGGATCAGGTGAAAGACAAGGAAATGCCAACTCGTACTGGCACCGAGGTTTGAGCATCCTCACAATGTGATCTGTCCTTGTCGGATTGCCCTGATACCTCAGCTTTTCAGGTGGAGAACATTCTTCGGGACGCTTATTTTGCAAAACAGTCGCAGTAACTGAAACTATGCTGCATGGTATGTTTGGAACACGGCCTGCTCAGTTTTGCGCATTTTCCCTGTCATCCAGTATGTTTCGTGTTCCGTTCTGTTTCGAGCAATGGTCGAAATAAGTTACCAAAGCAAGAATCGAAATTCCAGTAAATGTCATGCAGCTCATGATTATTTTATCACATCATGACAGAACATGCATTCTCACACACGCATACACATTTGTAGCTGAAAATAGTGTCAGAAGATAGATTCAGCTTTCCATTGAGTTTTGTGTGGGTTGATGGGTTATCATTATCTGCTGTGAAATTGATATCAGAGTCGGGCCTTTCCCAGCTGTTATGCGAGGAGGGCAAGGACCGCGAAATGATTGCCCTGTGCTTTTTCATCTGTTGTTTTCAGGATCACAATTGAAAATGTATGAAAATAGGCCGCAGGCGCGCGCGGGTGTTACCGTGGCCAGTCTCGAAGGGGGCGTCGCTTCCAATCCGACCACTGCCATTTCTGTTGGTCAACAGCAAAGCTGCAGCGTGTTTAAGTGCTGTATTCAAAGCAAAACAAAACCTGGTAGGTTTGCTTGTTGGAAAATTAACGACGGTGTGGGAGAGTGCAGTCTCTCTCAAAGGGGTCAGTTTCTGTGCTGTCATGGTCTTGCTTGCCTCCCACATGTAAAATCACAAGCAGCTTTACTGCCGCTGTTTTTATTTCCAGGCAAGTTGAGTTTTCAATGAAACCGAGAAGAGACTGTTATTTCATTGCTTTTATGAAACATAGTCCTACCGTGACTCTATCCGCCGTTATTTGGTGTTCTGGCGAATGGGAAAATGATTCCAATGAATTACGATGTCAGAGGTTCAAAAATTTCTCCCATTTCCTTCATTTCTGTCCTGGACACGGCGGAATGGAAAGGCAATTTAATCGAGAATCTAATTGATGAAATTCACTTTTTATTGCCCATTCTTAGTGTGTTCTTTCTTTCTCCCTTTTCAGCACTTTCTGGGAAATGGCCGCGCACTAAGGCTCCAGGATGTTTGAAACAGTAGTCTGGAATAGCCGTGCTGTTAGTTCTGAGATTAGTATATTGCTCATGCCCCTGGTTATTCCCGCCAGAACCTACCCACGCCCTTCCTGACCCTCCCTGCTCCCGGATATCAACTACCCCTCCATCCTCCACCCATTCTCAGGTGGTTGGCCGTTTTTTCTGTCAATTTCACTGTCCAGCTTCAGCCCCCCAGGAACCAGCATCAACATACCCTCCACTCATAGACTCGCATCTCTAGCTCACCTCCCCACTAACCATCACTGTCAGATAATTTGCCAGACCACAGAGTGTTGCAGCAGACGTGCAACTCAGCGCAGAGCAGTCTGGCCTGCAAAGACCCAGCGGCAGTCCCGCACAATTCCTTTATAATTAAGAACATGTGGCTCTCCAAAGATCTCACAACCAACAACACATTTCACACCTTTAGGCAAGACACAGACCCTTTCATAGATCTTACACTGATTGGACAGTGCGACTTTTGTGTGCGCTGTACTCCCGCATTACTACATCTACTTTTACAAAACAAGGCCCAAGCGCTGCCTCCTCCAACGACAGCCCACTCTTATGAGCTGACATCCCATATTCACTGTGGGCACAGCAATAGAACCATGCAGGCCTGCTATTTTCCGCCCAATCACGTACAGTTACACTCAGGCAGGGAGCAATCCTGCCATCAATACAACAATACCCGTATCACCCGTGGCAGTATTGGGAATCAAACCAGTTATTGAATCACCTCTGCAACAGGGAATCCTCGGGTCCACAACCAGCCCATGCAACACTCCCTTCTTAACTATCCCGAAGCGTGGAAGACCATGAAAATGGCGCTTTGTGCAAAACCTTAGGGCTGTCAATGCCATTGTTGTTCCCTGCTTCCCAGTCGTCTCGGACACAAATGCTCTCCTGATCAGTACCCGCCTCCTCCTCCTGATATTCTTGTAATCAACCTTTGCTCAGCATCATTCTCCATTAAGTTGTTCCCTGAAACTTTATGTTTTTACATATGGTTGCTGCAAAAATACATGTGCCGGCTTTCCTTAAGGGTATTTGAGAGCCCCAAATTTGTGTTGCTGCAGTATACCTCACCCTGTCCACCCTTCACCTACCAGGCCACAACACGTTCCTCCAGTATGCGAATGGCCTGCTATTGGCTTCCACCTCCACTACTGCATGAAAGCAGTTTACGGTGGCCTTGCTCTGCAGTCTGGCACCGGATGGGTATAGAGTGCCTATCAAGAAAATGGAGCTCTGTCAGCAAAATGTCTAATATCTTTCCTATGTCCTCACAGCACTGTCCATGGAGCAATTGGCTGTCATCACCCAGCTTCCTCTACCTGCCACAAACATTAGCTGCAAGTATTTCTTGGGTTGGTAAAGAAATGCAGGCCTTGAATTCCTGCCCATTGTGCTATTAAAGCACCTCTATGGGAGGCAGCTTCCCGTAAACAGAATGAAGTGAAGAACCAAAATGCAACAGACATTCACTGAACTGAAGCATCAAATAATTTCCAGTCCTGCTCTGGGAGTCCAGATTAATCCCGGCCCTTGTGTCTTTATATAACCAAGCCAGAAGGATTCACGTCTGGCATTTTAACACAGCTTCATGGGGATCTCCATCTCCCTGTTGCGTTTTCTATTGCTTCGTTACCACCTGTTACGAGTGGAATGCTGACATGTTTGTGCGCGTTGGCAGCGGCCACAGTAACAGTGGATAAGGCCACCCCCATTGTGCTAGATAATCCGTGTATTGTTTTGGTTCCACTATCAATCTTCCTGCTGCTTAATTCAGCAGCAATCCAACATTTTACTGCAAATTCAGAGAACTGGTCATGCGGTCGCTTGGTGATCTAGGTTAACCTTTCCCGACATCGTGCCCTAGCTTTGATACCCGCCTCCCTAATTCCGCTCACCTAACATGATTCTGCAGACAACACAACTTCTTGGACCTGGTTCAGCATTCCTGACAAACGGCTCCGGCCAGAAATGTTGATTTTATTGCTTCTCGGATGCTGTCTTACTTGCTGTGGTTTTCAGCACCACTCTCATCTTGACTCTAATCTCCAGCATCTGCAGTCCTCACTTTCGCATGGTTCAGCAGGTGTCCTGACCGGTCTGAGAAAACCCTGACCAGATTCTTTTCACCAGCGGCTCTTCCTTCCGGCCATCAGACCAATACACATTAGCAGGACATGCCATCTGCAAACCCTTCAGCACTCTCGAATCAGCTGCATTACCAGATGGGGTGTCCACACAGGTGGCAGAGCTCTTTGCTCTCACCAGAGCCTCCAAACTGGCACAGGGTAGCACAGCCACTATCTACACAACCTCCAGATGTGCCTTTGGAGTCGTTCAGAACTTTGGCACAATATGGAAACAGGGGTTTATCGGCTCAGCAGGGAGACGAATCAAACATGCTGCACACATTGCCAACATCCGAAAAGCAGTCCTGCTACCCGCCGCTGTCACTATTATAATATATGATGCCAACAACTCTGCCACCGACACCGTCACCTTAGCAAATGCCTCTGCTGATGCAGCCACCCGGGAACTCGCACTACCCCTGGTCAGTTATGCCCTGCAGACCCCCAGGGTGTTGAAACCTCCAGAGTCCCCTGACCCTCTCGCTGCAGTCCGAGCAGTTCAGCAAGCCGACCCACCAGAAGAGAGGGCCGCATGGGCCCACATTGGTGCCGTGCAATCACCAACCTTAAAGGTTCTTGCCCACCTCGATAGCTGCATCATCTACCTGAAAGCCCACCTGCACTTACTGGCCCTGGCAGCACACGGAATCGGACACACAGGCAAGATGATTCCAGCCATTCCTGGTATGCAGCGGGATTCGCTGCAGCTGCCCAAGCCCTGCTGTCACAGTGCCTCATGTGTCTACTGTAAAATGCAGAGAAGCCGATGGACAAACATGATTACGTACCAGTTCCTGAGGGTCCATTCACGCACCTTCTAACTGACCTTGCCCATATGCCTCAGAAAGAGGAATACAAACATGTCCTAGTGATTGTCGACATGTTTTCAAAATGGATAGAATCATTACCCATCAACAAAAAAATGTAACCAGAGCAGTGGTAAAATGTATCCTGCAGGACGTTATTACAAGAGTTTTATATCCCAGGGCGCTTAGAAACATACGGGGGATGGGGCCCATTTCACCGCAAACTTCATTACTGCTGACTGTTACACGCTCGGGATACGCTGGAGATAACACATTCTCTACTACCCCCCAGTCATCAGGAATGGTGGAGAGAATGAATGACACCCTCAAAACCACCCTCCCCAAAATCACTCAGGACACAGGACTGGCTTGGCCAGATGATCGGCCACTGGTGTTTTACACAGTAAGAGGACAGGGAAACCGAATAACGGAAGTCATATCCTTTGAAGTGCTAACAGAACGACCAATTCCAACAGCCGCCGGACTGCCAAAACTAGCCAATGACACAGCGCTGCTCTTAACACAGGAAACTCTCTTGGATTACGTTCAAGCCCTTAGTAGAAGGATCACTTTAAACCACGATTTGTTCAAAGCTGCGGTATACTGGCCACTTGGGTGTTTCTTTTCTTCCTGCTGATGGAAACTGAATAAAGCTTCGCGCATCTTGTGTCCTTCACTGTGTCTCAAACTTGTACACACACAACTGGGGAAAAAATAAGCACTACCGTAGTTAGGTGGTAGTGTGGGGGGAAAACAAAAAAAAAAACAAATAAAAAGCTGCGGTGTCCACACCACAGCAGGAACCATTTGATCCATTTAAACTGAGCACTATGTAACGTGACAGTCCCTGCCGAAAGATTCTCTCTCCCTGAGATGGAAAGGACCACTCTTGGTCTGTCTCACGACAATGACAGCTGTCACGCTCCAAGGGAGACCAGAATATGACCCGGTGAAAGAGGGGTCCGCCTCCAAAGAAGGATAACCAAGCAGAACAAGATACAGCTCCAGACACCACAGAGGGATCCAGCTGCTCCCTGCAGCCATCGGGATCATCACTCTTGGTCTGACCTGCACTTCTCCACTGATCAGTAACAGGACACATAGAACAGGGCACTTAATCCACCTTGAGCCGTGGGTGAACATTTTTCTTGATATGACCCACATGTATGCCCAGAGGGTAAACGAGACCAGCCGCTGGGTCTGTGCCCATGTACCTGAAAATTCCCACCGGCGCATTCCCCACAGTGCAGTCCTATTTAACACGGCAGGGATGGCAGAGTTGTGGCTGAAACTGGACAGGTCACGGCGACACAATGCTCAGTCTGCTAACCTGACCGTCCATTCATGTGGCTAATAACTCAGGCTGCTGGAAATCGCAGGATACAACCTCGTCAAATTCACAGGATGGCAATACGCAGCCCAGAACCTCTCACAAGAACACCCAACCTTGACCATCACTGACACCACCGCACGGGGGTCACGCAGAGGATACATCTGCCTAAGGAGAAGCCAGCCATCCGTATGGGTGGCTGGGTGGAGGTGGTGCACTAACTCACTGCTCTTGACACCTGCAGCATCCTGTATTTACTTGGCCACAACATGTCTGCCCACAATTCCATTTTCAATAATATTTAGACAGGAACCAAAACCCACCATCTAAGTATATAGAATAACACTTACGTTGTCTGCGGCCACAAGGCATACCCTGGCTGGCGTTGTCATGGGCTGGCACGTGGTATGTGGTACCACTCATTTACCACTCCTAGTCGTCTCCCTTCCAGAAGCTTATTCCCCACAGAAAACGTGCCCTCACTGCCCTAGACGATATACCCCCCACCCCGGGTTTCGTGTCCACTTACGAAACCCAGCACTTCGACATAGGGTCATATCAACTGGCCACCACGCTAGAGGAGATAACCTGCCACGGCTGAAGTACTAGCCCTGCTGAATGCAGAGGCTGTCACCATTCGCACTGTCGCCCTACAAAACAGAATGGCCCTGGACAACTGGCTGGCCAAAACTGGGGCACTTGCACCTTCATTGGCACAGACTGCTGTACCTCCATCCCCGAACCCAGCGAAAATATAACGGACCTGACACACCACTTGCCACAGGCTGCTGCTGTCCCAAATGAACCAGAGTCCCACTTGGGACCTGTGGACCTGGGCAACCTCCTGGCTTGGCTCACGGGGCACTGAACTGCTAGAGGAACTAATATCCCGCATTGCAGTTGTGGGTATCATTATCCTGGCCATAGGCCTTCGTATGTGCTGCTGCCGGTTTTGTACAGCACTTCTATCCCTGCTCTCCTCACAACCCAGCTTGTACAAGTTCGCTGGAGTGAGATCCCCTCCCCTGACACAAACTACGCTTGGTCAGCTTCAGACACTGACTACTACCTGTCTGACACCGAAACCCAACTACCTGATAGCCGACCCGGTCCAGGCTACATTGCACTGTTTCAACTTGTTCTTAACAAAAAAAGGTGAACTGTGGGAGCAAATCTGCTACACTGTCCACCCACAGCATAAACACATAAAAAACACAGAAGCATGTCTGCGAAACACAGAAATCATGCCTGCTAACACACATAGAACACACCCACAATGCCTTAGTCTTGGCCAAATAGGCGAATGTAGAATCCAGACATTCTAAGCTATTCCCAAACCAAATAAGATACTTCTCAAACAGCCTTCACATTAAAGCTCCTAGACTCGATCATCTCTTCAGTGCGAATACCCTAAGCACAAGCTCGTTTCCCATATAAACCGATGGCGCATAAACAAAGAGGCAGACTGAGAGACCGCGGAAGACTTTGCTCCCAGGAGGAACACAATGGATAGAACTGAATGCCAAGAGAAGGAACATTTGCACATACTCGTGCAGACAGGAAATACCGTTAAGAATCCCCGAGAAGACATTCTCACCTATTCAAGGAGATTGCTGGAATCTTCAGTGTCAATTACAATTAAATTGTTACTACCAGACGCTTGTTTAACTTACATTCAGTTTATTCTTGTTTTAATCGCTTTATAATTTTCACGATTGTACTGTTACTGCTTTACAACTATCACCTTTGCTTTGTACCCCTATGAAACCTGCCTGCACCCTCTGCTTGGGTGAGAACATTCTGGCCATCTGTGCGGAGAATCAGTTCTGTGTCATGCTGGTCAATGTCTTTTCCACGATGCCAATTTGTTTAATCGTATCTGGTCTCTGATCCATGGAGCTGAATTTCTCTGACACCACGTGTACGTGAATTGCTTATGTTTTTTCCCTGTTATCAGTCTCCCGCGTGGGCTGTCAGTGAAACCCACATACACTACATCATTTTCACTCTGATCACTTCCGCAAACATTTACTTGGCCACACCTGGAGTACTGTGTACAGGTTTGATCTCCTTACTTCAGCAAGGATGTACTGATACTGGAGGGGGTGCAGAGGAGGGTCACTAGTTTCAGTCGGGAATTGAGAGGGTTGGTGTATGTGGAGAGACTGAATAGACTGGGACTATACTTGTTGGAATTTAGAAGAATGGGAGGTTGTATTGGAAAAAAAAATAAGAAGGGAATAGATAAGATAGAAGCAGGGAGGTTATTTCCATTGGGGGGAAGAGCATAGCGTCAAAATAAGAGGGTATCTGATTTAGGACAGGGTTGAGGAGGACCTTCTTCAGCTAAAGGGTTTTGAATCTGTGGTATTCCCTGCTGAGTGCAGCAGTTGATGTTATCAACTTGAATGTCTTTAAGGCAAAATGTAGATTTTCCAACAGGAAAGGAATTAAAGGTTATGGTGAGAGAGCAGGAAAGTGGAGCTGAGGCCATGAAAAGCTCAGCCCTGATCTTATTGAATGGCAGTGCAGGCTTGAGGGGCCAGATGGCCTACTCCTGCTCCTATTCCTTCTGTTCTTATGTTCCCACTTTCCAGCCGTCCCTTGACCTGGGGGTTGCAAATAAATATTGAAAATTCTTACCTTATACCGTCAAAATTCACCTTTGTCCAACTTTGAACATCAACTTTTAGATCTGGTCTATTATTTTCTGCAACTATTTTAAAGCTAGCAGAATTATCGTCAGAGAATTCAAAGTGTGGAAGCAGGTCATTCAGCCCATCACATCCACACTGACCCTCAGAGCCTCCTGTCTTACCCCTGTAACGCTGCATTTCCCATGGGCAATCCACCGAACCTTCACATCCCTGAACAATATGGGCAATTCAGCCTGGATTATCCACCCGACCTGCACATCTTTGGACTGTGGGAGGAAACCAGAGCACCTGGACGAAACCCACACAGACAACCTCAATAAGGTGATCATCCTGTTCCTATTTCCCAGTTCCACTCAAGTAATTTCAACGGGCGAACCCCCAAGAATATCCTCCCGAAGCACAACAATAATGTTAGCCCTAATCAAAAACATTCCACCTTCTCTCTTATGCCCCTTTCTATACTTCCTCTTACATCTATTCCCTGGAACATTAAGCTACCTCTCCTGGCCAACCTAAACCACGTTTCTGTAAATCCATTATCCCCCAGTCCCATGTTCAAAACAACAACTTAAGCTCATCTGCTTTCCCTGTCAAACCTCTTGCATTGAAATAAATGCAGTGCAGTGCTATCAAAAGGACAGACTGATGGGCAGAGGGGGTGGGATGGCCCTATTGGTGAAGGATGACGTTCAGCCCCTTGCGAAGGGGGAGACACAGAGTCAGGAGATGTAGAGTCAGATTGGAGGGTGGCTAATGTTGTCCCACTTTTCAAGAAAGGTGGGAGAGAGAAAACAAGGAATTATAGACTGGTTAGGCTGATTTCAGTGGTGAGAAAGATGCTGGAGTCAATTATAAAAGATGAAATTATGGCCCATTTGGATAGCAGTGATAGGATTCGTCAGAGTCAGCATGGATTTACAAAGGGGGAATATACTGACTTGGATTGAAAATTGGCTGGCTGACAGGAAGCAAAGAGTAGTGATAAACGCTTCCTTTCGGAATGGCAGGCAGTGACTGGTGGGGTACCACAAGGCTCGGTGATGGGACCGCAGCTGTTTCCAATATACATTAACAATATAGATGAACATATTAACAGTAATATTAGCAAATTTGCTGATGACACAAAGCTGGGTGGCAGGGTGAAGTGTGAGGAGGATGTTATGAGAATACAGGTTAACTTGGACAGGCTAGGTGAGTGGACGGATGCATAGCAGATGCAGTTTAATATGTATAAATGTGCGGTTATCCACTTTGGAAGCAAGAACAGGAAGGCAGATTACTATCGAAAAGGAGT
>NW_025215223.1:25577-31687 GCF_004010195.1 Chiloscyllium plagiosum | reverse complement strand
GTAATAGGATTCGTCAGAGTCAGCATGGATTTACAAAGGGGAATATACTGACTTGGATTGAAAATTGGCTGGCTGACAGGTAGCAAAGAGTAGTGATAAACGCTTCCTTTCGGAATGGCAGGCAGTGACTAGTGGGGTACCACAAGGTTCGGTGCTGGGACCGCAGCTGTTTCCAATATACATTAATAATATAGATGAATATATTAACAGTAATATTAGCAAATTTGCTGATGACACAAAGCTGGGTGGCAGGGTGAAGTGTGAGGAGGATGTTATGAGAATACAGGTTAACTTGGACAGGCTAGTTGAGTGGACGGATGCATTTTAATGTGGATAAATGTGCGGTTATCCACTTTGGAGGAAAGAGCAAGAAGACAGATTACGACTTAAAAGGAGTCCAGTTTGGTAAAGGAGAAGTACAACAAGATCGAGGTATTCTTGTACATCAGTCAATGAAAGCAAGCATGCAGGTACAGCAGGTAGTGAAGAAAGCTCACTGCATGCTGGCCATCATAACAAGAGGAATTGAATATAGGAACAAAGAGGTCCTCCTGCAGCTGTACAGGGCCCTGGTAAGACCGCACCTGGAGTATTGTCTGCAGTTTTGGTCTCCACATTTGAGGAAGAGCATTGTGGCTATTGAGGGAGTGTTGGGTAGGTTCATGAGGTTTATTCCCGGAATAGTGGAATGATCATATGTTGAAAGATTGGAGCGACTGAGCTTGTATACACTTGAATTTATAAGAATGAGAGAGGATCTGATAGAGACCTACAAGATTATTAAAGGGTTGGACACTCTGGAGGCAGGAAGCATGGTTCCACGGATGGGTGAGTCCAGAACCAGAGGACACAGTTTAATAGTAAGGGAGAGGTCATTTAAAACAGAGTTGAGGAGAAACATCTTCACCCAGAGAGTAGTGGACACATGGAGTGCACTGCCCCAGAAGGCAGTGGAGGCCAAGTCTCTGGATACTTTCAAGAAAGAGATGGATAGAGCTGTTAAAGAGAATGGAATCAAGTGTTATGGAGCTAAGACAGGAACAGGATACTGATTGTGGACGATTAGTCATGATCATAATGAATGGTGGTGCAGATTCAAAGGGCAGAATAGCCTATTTCTGCACCTATTGTCTATTGTACCTTGTCAGTCCTACCTCATTCTGTGCCTTGCCCTTGCCTGTTTAACTTCGCAACTGTACCAGCCTCAGACTTACCTCCTTTCTCACTATCTCTTTAGGTTTACCCCCACGCCCTCGCTGATTTAATGCCTCCCAGGTAGCACTAGCAAAGCTCTCTGCTTGGATAATTGGACACTTTCCAATTCAGGTGTAATCCATGCTTCTTATGCACGTCAATTCTACCCCAGCAGAAATTCCAATGATCCAAAAATGTGAATTCTTCTCCCCGCCATAGCCATGCATTCATCTGCTCTACCCTGCTATTCCTACTCTCACTAGCATGTAGCACCGGGAGTAATCCAGATATTACTACCTACAAGGACCTGCTTATTATCCTCCAGGCTAATTTGCTATATTCTCTCATCAGGACTTCATCCTTTTCTCTTATGTCATTGGTTCCAATGTACAGCGACCTCCCACTGATCATTCTCCCCTTTCAGAATATTCTTCATCCTCGGAGCCATCCTTCACCCAGACAGTAGGGAGGCACCACCCCATTTCACTGTCAGCTGCAGAAACTGCTGAAGACTAGCGAGCCCCTATCACCATCGATCGCTTGGAACCTGATATACCTCACATTACACGAGTAACTTGGCTGTCAGTGCGATATTCCCCTGAGAGTCTGTGACCGCCGACCTTTTCCAAAATAGTATACTTGTTTGAGATGGAAATAACCACAGGAGACTCCTGCACTACTTGCCCTCCGCTCCTCCCTTTCCGAGAGGAAAGCCATCTACCTGACTGGATCGGCAGTTTTCCTACCTTTCTGAAACTGCCACCTATCACACACCCCTCCCCCCAGCTCCTGTAAATTCTTCATTACCTTTATCCATCGCTCCATCTGGTCCATGAAATCCTACAGGATTTGAATCCTCACTTCCTGCAGACAATCAGAAACTTTCCTTAATCTCCTACGTCCAACAGGAAGAGCACATCACTGAACGAATGGCCATCTCTGCACCTTAACAGTCCACAGACCTAGAAAAAGGCAGAGCCTTCCTGCTTCACAAAACACTACTGTAGAATAAATTAGTACCAATATTATAAATTTAAAAACTTAATCAAAGTATCATAAGATGTGTATTTAAAGAAATAAACCGTCGCCCTACTGAATGTTGTAGCTTTACTAAAATAAAACAGACTAAGATTTATCTTTGAAGAGACCGAAACCCACAGAGCTGTGAGTCACAGATGAACAGCACTAAACAGAACCTTCGGTCAAATTTGTCCATGCCCACCAGATATCCGAACCTAATCTTAACCCTCTTTCCAGCACCTGGGCCATATGCCTCTAAATCTTTCCTATTCATGTCAAGTATCCAAATGCCTTTAAAATGCTATAATTGTCAGCCTCCACCACTTCTTCTGGCAGCTTATTCCATACACGCACCACTCTCTGCTTGAAAAAGTTGCTCCTTAGTTCCCTTTTATATCTTTCCCCTATCACCCTCAACCAATACTCTCTATTTCTGGACTCTCCGACTCAGGGAAAATACCTTGTCTGTTTACCCGATCCACGCTACTAATGATTTTATAAACCTCTACGGAGGGCACCTCTCAGTCTCTGATGCTCCAGGGAAAGAAAGCCCGAGCCTTTTGCTCTCTTCCTGCAGCTCAAACTCTGGCAATATCCTTGTAAATCTTTTTTGAACCCTTTCAAGTTTCACAACATCCTTCCAATTGACGGAGAACAGAAGTGCACACAATATTCCAAAAGAGGCCTGACCAATGTCCTGTACATGACCTTCCGACTTCTATACTCAATGCTCTGATCAATCAAGGAATGTATTCCAAACAGTTTCTTCGATATCCTATCTACCTGCAACTCTACGTTCAAGGAAATATGAACCCGCACTGCAAGATATCTTTGTTCATCTACACTATCTAGGAATTTGCCACTAAGTGTATCAGTCCTGTTAAGATTTGCTTTTCCAAAATGCAGCACGTCACATTTATCTGAATTAAACTCCATCTGCCACTTCTCACCCATCTGAACAACATCTTCTTGTAATCTGAGGTAACCCTCTTCGCTGTCCACTATACTCCAAATTTGGTGTCATCTGCAAAATTACTAACTGTACCTCCTATGCTCATATATAAATCATATATATAAATGAGGAAATATAGTTGACCCAGCACTGATCCTTGCGGCATTCCATTGGTCACATGCCTCCAATCTGTAAAATAACCCTCCACCACCACCCTGCCTTCTACATTTGAGCCAGTTCTGTATCCAAACTGCTAGTTCTCCCTGTATTCCATGAGATCTAACCTTGCTAACCAGTCTTCCATGGGGAACATTGTCGAGCGCCTGACTGAATTCCATAGATCATGCCCACCTCTCTGCCTTCATCAATCCTCTTTGATTCATCTTCAAATCACTCAATCAAGTTTGTGAGACATGATTTCCCACGCACATAGTCATGCTGACTATCACTAATCAGTCCTTGCTTTTCAGAATACATGCACATCTTGTTCCGCAGGATTCCCTTCAACAACTTGCCCAGCATCAGTGTCAGGCTCACCGGTAGATAGTTCCCTGGCTTGTCCTTACCACCTTTCTTAAACAGCAGCACCACGTTAACCAACCTCTCGTTTTTCGGCATCTCACCTGTGATAATTGATGAAACAAATATCTCAGCAAGAGGCCCAGCAATCACATTCCCAGCTTCCCAGAGTTCTAGGGTACACCTGATCAGGTGCGGGGGATTAACCAAGCTTTACGGGTTACAAAACACCCAGCAAGTCCTCCTCTGTAAGGTGGACATATTCAACATGTCGACATCAATTTCCCAACATTCTATATTGCCCATGTCCTTCTCCACAGTAAACACTGATGCAAAATATTCAGTTAGTATCTCTCCCATCTCCTGCGGTTCCATGCGTAGGCTACCTTGCTGATCTTTGAGGAGCCCTATTCTCTCTCGAGTTACCCTTTTGTTATTAAATGTATTCATAAACACCCTTGGGATTATTCATAAATCTATTTGCGAAAGCTTTCTCATGTCCCCTTTTTGCCCTCCTGATTTCCCTCTTAAGTATACTCCTACTGTCTTTAATGCTCAGGGTTTTTGCAAAATGCAAAATATTACATCTTGATAAAACAAACGAGGGCAGACTCACACTAATTAAAAACAGGGCCTCGAGTAGTGATATGGAACAAAGAGGCCGAAGGGTTCGGGTCTTTCAAGTCTGTGTCACATGTAGACAGGGTGGTTATGAAGGTGCTTAGCACACTTGCCTTCATTGCTCAGACCTTTGAGTACAAGAGCTGGGACATTATTTTGGATGTTAGGGAGGCCTTTTCTGGAATTCTGTGTTCAGTTCTGGTCATGCTGATATCGGGAGGACATTATGTCGTTGGAGCGGAGTCAGAAGAGATTTACCAGGATGTTGATGGGAATGGACAGTTTGAATTATATGCAGAGGCTGGATAGGCTGCGACTTCTTTCACTGGCGCGCAGGAAGTTGAGGAGTGACCTTATTAGACGTTTCTCAAATCATGGAGGGTTGGTATCAGTAACGTGAACAGCAGGTGTCCTTTCCAGGAAGGGACGCGATTCAAGATTGGGTACATACCTTTTAAGGTGACAGCAGAACGGCTTTAAAAAGGTGTTCGGGAATTTTTTTTTAATTTTTGTTCAGACAATGGTTTATGTGTGGAATGAACTATCAGAGGAAGTGGTAGTTGTGAATCAAATTTCAATTTTAGCTTGGCACAGTGGCTCAGTGATTAGCACTGCTGCCAGGGTCCCAGGTTCGATTCCAGCTATGGACAACTGTCTCTGTGGGACTTGCATATTCTCCCAGTGTCTGCATGGGTTTCTTCCAGGGGCTCCAGTTTCCTCCCTAATGAGAGGGCAGCCCTATGGTCTGGTAGGGCAATGCTGCCTTTACCTTTTACACAGTGATGCCACTGTGTTTCTGGGATGGGGAGAGGGAATGCTGAAGGTAGTGGATGGGACACCACTCAGGCACAATGCTTTGTCCTGGAGGACGTTCACTTTCTTTAATAGTGTTGGGGGCTGCACTGATGCAGGCAAGTGGAGAATGTTCCAACAGAATCCTGATGTGCGCCTTATAGAGAGCAAACAGACATTGGGGAATCATGGGTTTGGGGAAACCGAGGTGTTCTCCTTGTAGCAAAGGCAATTGATAGGAGCTGTGACAGAGGGGTTTAGAAAAGTTACACGTTATAATAATAAACCTTATACCGATCAGCTCATTATACAAGGATTACAGGACACACATTAAAGGTTTGGGAAGATTCGAAGGAGAACTTTTATGCAGCAAATGGGATTCAAATGGAATACAATACTCACACCCAATGCAAATATCCAGGTCCTGATGAAGTGACTAATTCAATCAGAGTTAGGTGTTATAATGACTGAGATTACCATCTGAATGTCCACCTGTAGTATCCTGTAATACAAGTTTATTAAATCCATCACTGTCAGTTCAGGTTAGAAACTCGCACCATCCCCTCCTCCTGGCCCAGGATGACTGGACACATTACCCCTTGTGGAGGTCAGCAGTCAGTTCAGGTGGAAATCTATATGGATTTCTAGGAGTTTCCAACTTGGAATTTCATGTGACTGAACAGGGCAGATGTTTGACACATGGGACAGAATATTCCAAGAGTCAGTGAGATGTGGAGAGCAGGATTTGCTTCTTTTTTTTTCCTTCCGTGCTGCCGCTGTGCCTCATCAATAAGACATGGGGTGTGAAAGGCTCATGCAGCTCGATGGGCAAGTTGCCTCCATTCTGACCAATGGGCAGCAAGTTCTTCCCATAGAGTATCTCGAAAAACAGAGCAACTCTGCATGCTTCACACTGCCCAGTGCTCCCAGTAAATGTTTCGAAGGATTTGGGGGGGGAGGGGGCGGGAACTCCTGGAAAAGGCATAACTGTCAAGTTCTAGGAGGATTGTGA
>NW_025215223.1:23647-24331 GCF_004010195.1 Chiloscyllium plagiosum | reverse complement strand
ACTGTATTAATCACTGCAAAGTCTCAACACAGGAATGAAACTGGATGGACCACTTGGCATCTAACAAGGCATTAGGAAATACAACCACAGAATCAGCCCTCTCGACTCTGCAACATCCTGCTCACTAACATCTGTTTTTTTTGTGCCAAAACGTGGCGAGCGGTCTCACAGACTAGTCAAGGAACAGCCTGACATCGTCATACTCACAGAGTAATCCCTTACAGATAATGGCCAGACACCACCATCACCATCCCTAGATATCGAGAGTGTGATGATGGAAAAGCACAACAAGTCAGGCAGCATCCGACAAGCAGGAGAATCGACATTTCGAGCCTAAGCCCTTCATCAGCCTGACCTGCTGTGCTTTTCCAGCACCACACTCTCGACTCTGATCTCCAGCATCTGCAGTCTTCACTTTCTCCTAAAATCTCTGGATATGTCCTGTCACCCCAGCAGGACAGACCAGGCAGAGGTGATGGCACAGTTGTGTACACACAGGAACCATTTGCCCTGGGAGTACTCAGCATTGATTTTGGACACCAGGAAGTCTCATGGCTTCTGCTGATTACCAGGTACTGTGTTCCCACAGCTGATGAATCAGTGCTTCTCCATGTTGAATAACACTTGGAGGAAGCACTGACGCAATAAAATGGTGACAAGCCTACTCTGGGTACAGGATTTCAA
>NW_025215223.1:22440-23640 GCF_004010195.1 Chiloscyllium plagiosum | reverse complement strand
AGGACATAGCTGCTCAACTGCGTTTGCAGCAGGCGGTAATGGAACCAGCAAGAGGGAAAAACATACTAGATCTTATCAGTATCAATCTGCCAGCTGCAAATGCATCTGTCCATGACAGTATCGGTAAGAGCGACCATCCCACAGTCTTTTTGGAGACAAAGCCTCACCTTAAAGTTGAGAAAAACCTCTATCGTGCTGAGTGGTACTATCACCATGCTAAATGAGACAGATGTAGGAACTCAAACTGGATCTCTCTGAGGCACTGTGGGATAACAACAGTAGCAGAACTGTTCTCCAGCACAATCTGTAATCTCATGGGTTTGTACATCCCGCACTCACCCATCACAATGGACAAAAAAGGAGGGCATGCCATGAGCAGCACCAGGCATACCTAAAAATGAAATGCCAACCTGGTGAAGTGTGGTGAAAGGGTTAAAATTGTGTCCCAATACATGTGTGAATCTAACCGAAAATGGAAGGTGTCGCTTAGTCCCGTGTGAATCTTATTACACACCTTCCCGTGTGAATCTTCTTATCTGTATGTGACCAGAATGGAATGTGTTTTGCAGCCTTGCTCTGCTGTTCACATGAATGTTTAGATCTCGAAAAGAGTATATCAGCTGGAAAAGTCTCCAGTTCGGTAGAGTCTGCTCCGGGGTTGCGTTTAACCGCCGAGCGTGGGTTGTTGGCAACCGCTCTACGAGAACTGACGGCTCCCAGTTCCGGTAACACGTAGAGTGAGTATAAACCAGACCCGTTGTAAGTACGAGACCTGGTTGTGGCGACGCTGAGGGGAATAAAACACTTATATTCTAGCAGACTCGCCTCTTGGCTGTTTGCTCTGTGTCAGACTACTTTCCTGCGAGCCTGGTCCTTGACCTTGAGAATTTTTTAAAACACACACTCAGATGACAAGCAACATGAGTTCGACTGGGACAACACTACTATTATAGGACAAGAGCTGAAAATGTGTTGCTGGAAAAGCGCAGCAGGTCAGGCAGCATCCAACGAACAGGAGAATCGACGTTTTGGGCATAAGCCCTTCTTCATTCAATGACTTCACAATCATTTTTTCTCATGGCTTAAAGATCACTGACAATATTTTAGTGTCATCCAAGTGAAAATTTGTTTGTATCTTCAGTAACAAATTCCAAATAAACAATTTGGTCAAACGTAGGACATAGAAATAACAAAAGACAA
>NW_025215223.1:13268-15342 GCF_004010195.1 Chiloscyllium plagiosum | reverse complement strand
GGGACTTTTTTCACAGGAGCACAGGAAGTTGAGAAGTTTATAAAACCAAGAGGGTTGTCAATGAGGTGAGTGGCTGGTGCTGTTTCCTTCAGATGGGGGTTTCAAGATTAGGGAGCAAACTTTTAAGGAGAGAGGAGAAAGATTTTAAAAAGACATGAGGAACACCATTTTTTGAAAGAGAGTAGTTTGTGTGTGAAATCAATGTCCTAAGGAAGTGGTAGATATAGGTACAGTAACAACATTTAAAAGACATTTGGATAAGTACATGAGTAGGAAAGGTTCAGAGGGATATGGGCCAAACTACATGAGACTAGTTTAGTTTGTGAATATATTCAGCATGGACTAGTTGGACTGAAGTGTCTGTTTCTGTGCTGTATGACTCTGTAACTGTTCTGTACTGGTCTTAAAACTATTATTTTTGCCTTCCCCCATCACCATCCACTTTTTTGTTGTTCAGAAATCAGATGAACGCAGGCTTGAATATATTCAATGGCTGCCTGATCACAGAAAGCAATCCCAACTTCTGAACTCTTGCTAATATCCCACTTGCCTTGCTGATTGCCACTCTGACAACTGGCAGTGACTGGTGTGGAAGGATGTTGAGGCCCCTTTGTACATCCACACATCATTCCTGACGAAGGGCTCGTGTCCAAATCACCAACAATCCTGGTTATCGGATACTGCCTGACCTGCTGTGCTTTTCCAGCACCACACTTTTCGACTCTAATCTCCAGCATGTGCAGTCCTCACTTTGTCCACATCCCACTATATCACCATTTAAACAATGCACCTTTTTTTCTGCATTTTCTTCCATAGCAAAAGCAAAATCATCACATTGTGGTAATGCATTTGCCAATGAGGACACAGACCTGAACCAACGCTTGCAGAGTGTGTTCCCCCAACCCCCGATTCACCCCATTTCCTTTCAGTTGCTGCAAGTCAACAACTGAATCTCAGAATTTAGAAAAGAGAGTGCCATACTCACAGATGTTGGACAGAGGAAGGAAGTTGCAATCGACGGTGAAGTTCAATCTTTATTCAGAGAGAGAGGAGCAACAACAGTAACTTCCGAAGCTCATGTTCCAACTTCCGCATTCAGACAATAGGGGCGCTCTGATTGGCAGGAGGACCAGGTTCTTTCGGTCCTCCAGTGCTTCCTATTGGTCCATTAAAAGAAGGGCGCGAGCCGCATGCGCGGACACCGAGCAGCTGGCGCAGTTTTCTTGCTGACTCCGAGGAGCATGCGCAGTGCTTGCTGCCACAGAGACACTAGAGACCCTGGGAGGTGGTATTACTGACAGATTTGAAGTGTCCAATTGCCAATAGGAGAAAAAAAGGCTGGAGCCACTTTCTTTGCCCCATCTGTGGCTCGACTTCTTAGTCCTTTTGCATTTGTTTGGCTGCTCAACTTTTGTACATCTTTTCCCCAGGGTTGGGGGCATAGGTTTAGGGTAAGTGGGGAAAATTTGAGAGACTTCGGATTAGAAAGAAAAACAGTGTGAAAGTTAATTGGCCTCAAGAAATGCCCTCTCTTACACCCCAACAAAAATAGATTATTCACAGCCTATTGGTCACTTAGTGGGAAGAATGTTGTGAAACTTGAAAGGGTTGAGAAACTACTTGTAAGGATGTTGTTAGGTTTGGAGCGACAGGGAGAGGCTGAAAAGGCTGGAGCTGTTTTCCCTGGAGTATTGGAGGCTGAGGGGGTAACCTTATAGAGGTTTATAAAATCATGAGGGGCATAGATAATGTAAATAGACAAGATATTTCCCCTGGGGTGGGGAGGTCCAGAAGTAGAAGTATTTTAGGGTGAGAGGGGAAAACTTAAAAGTGTCCTATGGGGCAATTTGTTTCACGCAGAGAGTGGTGTGTAAATTGAATGAGCTGCCAGAGGAAGTGATACAATTACAACATTTAAAAGGTATCTGGATGGGGACATGAACAGGAAGGTTTACAGGGATATGGGCAAAGTGCTGGCAAATGAGACTAGGTTAATTTAGGATATCTGGTCGGTCGGGACCAAAGGCTTTGTTTCTGTGCTCTACAATTCTATGATTCTTTTTCGACATAGTCT
>NW_025215223.1:2210-12892 GCF_004010195.1 Chiloscyllium plagiosum | reverse complement strand
ATCTGAGCCGAAGGTCCTCCAGCATGTGTTTACCCTGGATGATAGCATCCAGAGCCTCCCACCTTCTGCGAGACAAGTGCCACTCTGTCCTCTCCGATGTGTGTTGTGTCACTGCTTAACTGTTTCCAGTGGCTGAGCAGAGGTTGATGGCCAAGTTCATAACCCATGAGGATAACCTTGGGTGACCCACTACACTCTACACTCTCTCTCACTCACGCAGACCCTCTCTCACACACATGGTCTCTCTCAGACACACACAAACCCACCACTGCACACACCCTCACAGGCTCATACAACATCATACACACATGCAAGAACACACACGCACACAGTACTCTCTCATGCACGCACATACATACAAGTCCATGGGACGAATTTGCATTTGCAGTGTTATTTTTGCAGATAGATTCAATGTGTGCTTTTTGTGGAAAAATCAGCAGGCAGTTAATGAAGGCAATCAATCCATGTAATATTTTATCAACTCATACTTTGGAAATAGAACCAGTCTGATTCAAGATTGCGATACAGACAGACCGAACCTCTCACCTTTCATGCATTGTCTGAGCTGAGATGTCACCGAATTTGAGAACCTGAATTAAAAGTAGTTCTGGGATTTACATATTAATGAACAGAAACCTGCAACCCATTCTAAAAGATGGAAGACTTAACAGCAATCAAGGTTTGTTCAATATATCCTATCAGTTACATGAAACTGTGATCTTTTGCTATAAAAGATGTGTCTTCTGATCCTGCTCCACTGCAGTTCTCACATCAGCAGTTTCCTTCCCATAAAAGGTTGAGTGAATCAGATGGGGGTTCCCCCTCCCCTCCCTGAGAATTGTTTCGTTGTTAGAAATCTGGAGTTCAGAATCTAACCGAATTCCAATTCCGCCATGTGCCTTGGCAGCTCCCGGAACTGGGTTGATAGTCCAGTCGATAAAGGCACTCAGCCGTCGCTGCTTTCAACCCCCTGCGATGGCATGTGAACTCTCTGGTGCCTCCGCAGGTGGGAGGAGCGGCTAAAGCTCTTTCCGCACTGAGAGCAGGTGAACGGCCTCTCCCCTGTGTGGACCCGCTGGTGCCTCAGCAGGTCAGAGGCCTGGGTAAAGCCCTTCCTGCACTCTGGGCAGCTGAAGGGCCTCTCCCCCGTGTGGACCCGCTGGTGCTTTAGCCTGTCAGAGGAACTGTTGAAGGCCTTTCTGCACTCTGTGCAGGGGAATGGCCTCTCCCCTGTGTGGACCCGCTGGTGGGTCAGCAGGGCAAAGGAATTGCTGAAGCCCTTCCCGCACTCGGTGCAGAGGAACAGCCTCTCCCCAGTGTGGACCTGCCGGTGGGCCAACAGGGTGGAGGCCTGGGTAAAGCCCTTCCCGCATGCAGAGCACCTGAAGGGCCGCTCCCCCGTGTGGACCCGCCGGTGCCTCAACAGGTCAGAGCAATTGCTGAAGGCCTTCCCACACTCGGGGCAGCTGAAGGGCCGCTCCCTGGTGTGGACCCGCCGGTGCCTCACTAAGTCGGAGGAATTGCTGAAGGCCTTCCCACACTCTGTGCAGGGGAATGGCCTTTCCCCGGTGTGACTGCGCCGATGAATCGCCAGAGCAGATGGGAAACGGAAGCCTTTCCCACAGTCGCCACACTTCCACAGTTTCTCCACGGGGCAGGATTCCTCAGGTTTCTCCATGGCCAAAGTTTCAGCTGCACACAACACATGTAGAGCTCCTCCCCTCTGTGAATTCCTCTTCCCAGGCCTTATAACTGTTTCAGGCTCCACACTCCGTGCACTCCAACAGTAGGGTCTCTCATCCAGTCCCACTGATGCTGAGAACGGACTGAAACAGGAACCAAAACGTTTTTCTCCTTCTCACAGAATCAGTCAAAAATGGTTGTGGTCCCGATGGATTGAGTGACTGTCAGACATTGACGTCAAAGTGAGGACTGCAGACACTGGAGAGTCAGTATCGAAAAGTGCAGCACTGGAAAAGCACAGCAAGTCAGGCAGCACCTGAGGAGCAGGAGAGTCGACATTTTGGGCATAAGTTCTTCATCTGTTGATTTTGAAACTTCCGTCTTCAGATCTTCAAATACTCTGTCAAAAAAGATTACAAAATTCATTCCTGTCAGTCCAGAATAAAAATTCAGAACAAGCAATTTGTTTGTGTAGTTATTCCACAAAATTGAAAGCACTATCCCACACTCTCTCTCTCCCGCCCTCCACTCTAACTCATTCTCCTGAAGATGTTGATTCAGGATCTTATAGGGGCAGAAAAGCAAAGACGTCAAGACTGACATCTCTGAGTTTTGGATAACTCCACCTGAAATTTAATATCTTTCACAACACTGGGATATTGCTGAGAGTGAGCAGATCGGATTTTGGGAAGCAAAAAAATCTCAATTCAGGGTAAATCTGCAATGCAGCTTCTTGAAGAACAACCAGACAAAATGGTTAACATTCCCAGGAAGTGGGGAGGAAAGCAAAAATGAGACATCAAGGCATTGACACCGCCACCAGAGAGAAACTGAACATAGACATGACAAACATTTGTGAAAAGCCAGAGTCATCGAGATGTACAGCACAGAAACAGACACTTCAGTCAAATTCCTCTGTGCCCAACCAGATATCCAAAATTAATCTCGTCCCATTTGCCAGCGCTTTGTCCATAACCCTTTGAACCCTTCCTTTTCATACACTCATGCTGATGACTTTTAAATATTGTCATTGTACCAGCCATCACCACTTCCTTTGGCAGCTCATTCCATACATGCACCATCCTCTGCGTGAAAATGTTGCCCCTTAGGTCTCTTTGCAGTCTCCCTTCCCCTGCCCTCACCTTAAATCTATTACCCTCAAGTTCTGGACTCCCCATCCCAAGGAAAAGACCTTGTCTATTTACCCAATCCATGCCCCTCATGATTTTAAAAAAGTCTTATCAGGTTACCCCTCACACTCTGACGCACGAGGGAAAACAGCAGCACCCTATCCTTCCAACCCTCCTCCGCCGGGTAATTAAGACACATATCTGAGTTTGCAGAATCTGCTCCCTCCCTGGGTTCACTCCAGTTGCTACAAGTGAACAAATTTCCTCCCCCCACACTCCACCCACCGCTTCCCAACTCTCGCCCCCCCCCGAACAGTTAACAAAAATCCCTTCTCATCAGAGAACCCTCACTGTTCTAACAAGTCCACACCAACCTCCAAATGGCAACGTCACCACACCCATTCCCCTACTCCTATTTCTCTACATTTACCCCTTGACTAATACATCTAACCTGCACATCCCTAGGCACTATGGGTAATTTGGCCTGGCTAATCAAACCTTACCTGGACAAAGTTAAAAATCGCACAACACCAGGTTATCGTCCAATGGGTTTATTTGGAAACACTAGCATTTGGAGCGCTGCTCCTTCATCAGGTGGTTGCGGAGTGTAAGAATTTCTGGAAAAGCATTACAGTGTCCTGGCATTGAAATGATATATTGAACAAATCTGGATCGTTAAATCTTTCATCTTTTACAATGGATTGCAGAAATCATTAATATGTAAATCCCAGAACTTCCTGTAAGGCACCTTCCCAGGATAACTTTAAGGCTTTATAACAAAAGGAGACACCTCAGCTCAAACAATGCATTAAAGGTGTGAGGTCAGAATTTGTCTGTATCCCAGTCTAGAGTCAGACTGGTTCTATTTCCAATGTGAAATTTACAAAATGTTACATATATTAACTGCCTGCAGATTGTGCATTTTTTGAGGAAAATAGAATGCATATGCAAATATCATTCTGCAAACACAAATTCACCCCCATGGACTTGTGCATGTGTGTGCATGAGAGAGAGAAAAAATCTGTTTCCATGCTGTATATCTCTGTCAATTTGACAACAGATACTTTTTTTTCTGTTGGTATAAATATTGTTGTAAATCATAGTGGGTACTAATAGCTCGATGTAAGGGTGAGAGAATTCCTCAAACAAGGCACTGTAGGAATCCTGGGAGAATAGTATTTCTGGTTTACTTCCTATTGAACAATATTTAGCACAAGCACCTACTTATTTCTAATTTTGGTTCACATTTCTTGTTTTATTCCTTGCTATGACTACACTCGGTGTCTGGATGGTTAACAGGCTGGGAGATTGTGGGTCTGGAATGACTTATTGTTCCGGAAGGTGTTAAAAAAAAGGGGGTCAAAGCATCAGCAGAAATCCAGGAAGGGTGAGAAATCAGGACCTGAAATCTGAGCTGACACCAGATTCCCTGTGATCAGTGCTTTGATTACCTGTGCACACTCTACCTTTATCACCTCCTCAATATTGAGGATCCAATCCTTGTCATCCTGGAGCCATATCTCTGTAAGGAGTCCCATATTTTAATTGAAGGAGTTCCCTTCAACGTGTGCAGTCAATTCATTCGCTTTTGCTGCAATGCAGCACACATTCAGACAAACCATTTTTAGTTTCAGTTTTTGTGATCTTTAGAATCCAGTTTCGATTGCTGGGACATTTACTCTCCATGTCTTTCTGTCGTTCTCGGATGTTCATTTTTCACATTACTGTATTGCTCACTGGCCTGGATTTGGATTGGCCATGCTAAATTGTCCATAGTATCCAGGGATGTGCAGGTTAGGTGGGTTAGCCATGGGAAATGCAGGGTTAGAGTTTCATAGTAATAGAAGCAGGAGTAGGTCATTTGTCCTGTCGAGCCTGCTTCGCCATTCATTTAGATCATGACTGATCTCTCCATTGTCTCAGCTTCTCCTCCCTGCATTGTCCCAACTATCCTTAATACCTTTACCATGCAAAAACCCATCGAACTGTGTCCTGAATATACTCAATTAAGCTGCCTCTACTGCTTCCCTGGGCAGAGAGTTACATAGATTCACGATTCTCTGGGAAAACCAGTTCCTCCTCATCTCTATCCTAAATCTACTCCAACTAATCTTGAGGTCTGGTCTCACCTACCAGCAGAAATGACTGGATAGGGTAGGGTTTCATCCCCACAGTGCAATGAAATCCCACTTTCCACAAAATCTCAGATGTACTCACTCACTCAGGTGCTGTCTCATAAATGAAAGATTTCATTGTAACTTCTTCTGCTCCCAGTAAGTACAAAACATCTTGGAAGGCTGCTCTGAAAGTCCAGTCTTCACAATGACACTTTTGGTTTCACCAAAGACCCAGACAGTCATACAGCACAGAAACAGACCCTTCAGTCCAACTCATATGTGCCGCCCAGATATCCTAACTTAATCTCGTACCATTTACCAGCAGTTAGCCCATATCCCGCTAAACGCTTCCTATTCTTGTACCCATCCAGATGCCTTTTAAATGCTGTAATTGTATCAGGCTCCACCCCTTCCTGTGACAGCTCATTCAATACATACACCACCTTCCGCGTGAAACAAGTTGCCCTTCATGTCCCTTTTAAATCATTCCCCTCTCACCTCAAACATTTGCTCTCTAGTTTTGCATTCACTCTATCCATGCCCTTATAAATATTTATAAGGTCACACCTGAACGTCCGATGCTCCAGGAAAATATCCCTGACTGATTCAGCCTCTCTCTGTAGATCAAACCCTCCAACTCTGACAATAGCCTTTCAAGTCTTTTCTGACCCCTTTCAAAGTTTCACACCATGTTTCCTGTAGCAGGGAGATCAGAACTGAATGCAGTATTTTAAAAGTGGCCTAACCGATGTCCTGTACAGCCACAACATGACCTCCCAACTCCGATACTCAATGCTGACTAATAAAGGAAAGCATACAAAATGCCTTCTTCACTGTTCTGGCTACCTGAGACTGCACTTTCAAGGAACAATGAACCTGCACTCCAAGGTCTCTTTGTTCTGAAACACTCCCTTAACTGTGCTGCCTGGATTGCCTTACCATAATGCAAACATCACATTTCCCTAAATTAATCTCCATCTGCCACTCCCTGGCCCATTGCCCCATCCAATCAATTCTAATTTATAGCAAACTCTCTGTAATTCTTATTCCCTGGAAGTACAAAATCTCTATCCCACACACTCCCTCCATTCTCACTTTATTGAACCTAATCCCTGCTGTACCTCATCCTGAAGGGTCTGGTTCATGCTGATTAACAGGGTCACACTCAGGGGAATCTAATTGAAACAAACAGAATACTCAATGGCCTGGACGAGTTGATGTTGGGAAGATGTTTCCATTGGAAGGAGAGACTAGCAGCCGAGGGCACAGCCTTAGAGAAAAGGGAAGACCTTTCAGAACTGAGATTAGGAGAAATTTCTTTAGCCAGAGATTGGTGAACTGCTGGAATTCATTGCCACAGAAGGAGGCCAGGTAACTGAGGATATTTAACACTGAGACAGAAACAGTTGTTGAGTATCAAGGGGATCGAGGGTTACAGGGAGAAAACAGGAGAATGGGGCTGAGACACTTATCAGTCGCGATTGAATGATATGGGCAGACCCAGTGGGCTGAATGGCTTAATTTCTGCTCTTATGAATCGGAAAGGTTCAGAGATATAAAAGCCAAACAAGGTAGGACTAGTTTAGTTTATGAATGTGGTCAGCATGAAATCAAGTATCTGTTTCTGTGCTGTATGATTCTGTAACTGTTCTTAAAACCATTTTTTCTGTTCCCTCATAACCATCCACTTCATTGTTGTTCAAAAATCAGATGAACTCAGCCTTGAATATATTCAATGACCCCCTAACCGCAGGAATGCCCCACCCCACTTCTGAACTCAATTCCTATTGCTAATACACCACTTGGCCTGCTGACTGCTTAGTGCACCTGTCTGACAACGGGTATTGACTGGTGTAGAAAGACACTGAAACCTCTTTGTCCATCCACATAACATTCCTATGAACGGCTCGTGTCCAAAACGTCAACTCTCCTGGTCCTCGGATGCTGTCTGACCCGCTGTTCTTTTCCAGGGCCACACTTGTCAACTCTGATCTCCAGCATCTGCACTCCTCACTTTCTCCATATCCCAACATGTCACATTAAAACAATGCACCTCCTTTCTGCTTTCTCACAGCAAAGGCTATATTATCACATTGTGGTAATGCATTTGCCATGTGTTTGCCAATTGACACACAAATCTGGACCAACATTTCGAGACAAAAAAAGTGAGTACTGCAGATGCCGGAGATTAGAGTCGAGAGTGTGGTGCTGGAAAAGGACGCAGGCCAGGCAGCATCTGAGGAGCAGGAAAACGTCGATTTTCTTGCTCCTCGGACGCTGCCTGACCTGCGTGCTTTTCCAGCACCACACTCGACCAATATTTCTACACTCTGTCCCCTCCCTGAATTCACTCCCTTTCCTTTCAGTTGTTGCAAGTCAACAATTGAACGTCAGAATGAAAAAAAAAAGTGGAATAGGTGGCGAGAAAAGAGAGTGCCGTACTCACAGTTGTTGGACAGAGGAAGAAAGTTGCAGTTTGGGGTAAAGCTCAATCTTCATTCAGAGAGACAGGAGCAGCAGCAGGGGCTTCAGAAGCTCATTATCCAACTTCCGAATTCAGACAATAGCGGTGCTCTGATTGGCAGGAGGACAAGACACCTTCCGGTCGTCCCGAGTTCCCTATTGGTACATCAAAAGGAGGTCATGAGTCGTGTGTGTACACAACCAGGAGCATGCACAGGCTTTTGCTGACACCAGCGAACATGCGCAGTGCTAGCTGACACCGAGGGGCATGCGCATTATGCTCTTCAGAGATGCTTACGTTCCTGACAGATTTGAAGTGTCCAAATGCCAATCGGAGGAAAAAAAAGTAGAACCACAATTTTTTCCCCCCTGTGGCTCGACATTGTATTCCTTTTGCATTTTTGGCTGGCTACTCAACTTTTGTATATCTTTTCCCTCGGTTAGGGGAGTCACAAACTGGAGGATTAGGTTTAGGTTGAGTGGGGAAAGTTGAGGGACCAAAGGATGAGAAAAAACGTGAGACATTTAATTTGTCTCAAGAAATGCTAGAACTAGAGGACATTAGTTTTGGGTGATTGGGGAAAGGTTTAAAAGGGACCTAAGGGGTAACTTGTTTCACGCAGAGGATGGTAAATGTATTGAATGAGCTGCCGGAGTGGAGGCTGGTACAATTACAACTTTTAAAAGGCATCTGGATGGGTGTACGAATAGGAAGGTTTAAAATCATTTCTCAATATACAAATGGCTAAAGCAGTAGAATCACATAATCCCTGCAGGCCATTCAGCCCATTCACCTCACAAGACCTTCCAAACAGCATCCCACCAGACCAACCCACTTACCATACATGGCTTACACACCCAAAAATGCATATCCCTGGACACCTCAGCACAGCTGATCCACCCTAAACTGCAGATCTTTGGACTGTGGGAGGAAACCGGAGCACCTGGAGGAAACCCACGCAGACACAAGGGGGACAATGTACCAAAGTCACCTGAGGCTGGAATCAAACCCAGCACTGAGGCAGCAGTACTAACCACTGAGCCACCATGCCACCCAGAGCTTTGATGTTCTGCTTTGTCTTCATAGCTTCTGACTTCTCATGCGCCCTCAGCAGAGGCTCTCCCCTCCTGAGATTTGTGGACCACACCCACTGCAGCCTCCCTTTCCCACTTATCCTGTACTGAGCACGTCGGTTCCGGAATCTGGTGTCAGACACCGATGCCATCTGGCCTCCTGCTGCTAACTGCAGAGAAAGACGACAATCACCTGTCAATATTCTGCCCCTTACCCCCACCACTCAGCCAATTAGCTCCTCCCCGCTGCCCAATCTCAGATCCCCTTTACCTGTGTGATTCACACTCTCACCCTTCTGACCCTGTCCAATGACCTAATCAGAAGGCTCTGTCCAGAGGGGAATGACCATCTTCTGGAATAAAGTGTCTGGTTAACTTTCCCCGTGACGTGTCTGCAGCCTGGCTTCCAACTCCATCTCTCTGAGCCAAAGGTCTTCCAGCGTGTGTTTACCCTGAATCACAGCATCCAGAACCTCCCACCTTCTGCAAAGTGAAAGACAAGTCTCACCCTGCCCTCTCCAATGTGTATGCGTGTAGATTAGATTTGATTCCCTCCAGTATGGAAACTGGCCCTTTGGCCCAAAATGTCCACACTGACCCTCCAAAGAGTAACCCACCCAGACCCGTTCCCCTCCCTATATTTACCTCTGACTAATGCACCCAACACTATGTGGAATTTAGCATGGCCAATTCACCTGACCTGCACATCTTTTGGATTGTGGGAGGAAACTGGAGCACCCGGAGGAAACCAAGCAAGCATTGGGGAGAATGTGCCAACTCCACATAGACAGTTGCCCAAGATGGGAATCGAACCCGGATCCCTGGTGCTGCGAGGCAGCACTGCTAACCACAGAGCCACCCAGTAACTGATTAATTGTTTCTACTGGCCAAGCAGAGGCCGATAGCCAGGTCTGGAACCCATGAGGACGGTCTCAACCGGGACCTTCACTACACTTAACACTGTCTCTCACTCCCACACGCACACATACACACCCAGTCACGCAGACCCTCTCTCACACACATACACCTCCCACACTCAAATCCATGCACACACCCTCTCACAGGCTTATACTCCATTGCATCGACACACTTTATCAAGCATGCACATGCAAACACACACACTGTCTCTCTCATGCGCACACACACACACAAACCTATGCAGTGAATTTGCATTTGCAGATACATTGTGCTATTTGAGCAAAACACAATCTGCAGGGAGTCAATCTATGTAATATTTTATAAATTCCTACTTTGGAAATAGAACATGTGTGACTCAGTACTGGGATACAGACAGACTTGAACCTCACACCTCTCTTGCATTGTCTGAGCTGAGAGGTCACCTATTTTTATAAAATCTTAAGTCATCGGGAGAATGTGACTTAAAAGTAGTTCTGGGATATACATGTTAATGAACCGAAACCTGCAACCCATTCTAAAAGATGAAAGACTGAATTGCAACTGGACTGGTTCAGGAAATCTTATCAACTGCATGACACTGTAATGTTTTGCGATAAATTCTATGTCTTATGATCCTGCTCAACAGCTACCTGATGAAGGAGCAGCGCTCCGAAAGCTAGCGCTTCCAAATAAATCTGTTGGGACTATAACCTGGAGTTGTGTAGATTTTAACTTTATCCACCTCAGTCCAACACCAGCAACTCCGCATCATTTCTAATTAACAAAGCCCACACCTCCTGGTGCTGCCAGTAAACTTTACCTTGCCGATAAAATGACACAGTACCTGCACTCCTGAAATATTTGCAATTTCCAACGATACTAGCTACTCATTCACTGCTCCATCTGATACACGACATTGGAAACTTAGTGCAGGAAGCTGAAAGAAATCAACCGGTTTAAAACAAAAACCATTTGAAGCTCAAAGCCTTCAATGAGAGTCTGAGCCTGGCAGTAAGTTCAGGTAACCCTTTATTGTGACACAAGTTTGTTACAGCTTCAGATTCCCCCCAGCAAAAAGGCGTGGAAAAAGTAGCTTTTTATTTAAAAACAGCTCAAAGTCAAAGCGCACACACTCCCTTTCTGAACCTGTAGGAAGTATTGCCTCATTCAGCAATTTCAACGTATAAAGTAGGTTTCTCCCTGTTCATTTGCTGGGGAGACAGAGGGGCCCAGTGGGGAAGAGAACGGAGTGGGGGAGGAGGGGGGGGAGGCAGTGTAGAGTCAACCATAGGCCAGACAGGGTAAAGGATGCAGCTGG
>NW_025215223.1:0-2080 GCF_004010195.1 Chiloscyllium plagiosum | reverse complement strand
CTCATTCAGCAATTTCAACGTATACTCTATATCCAAGTAGGTTTCTCCCTGTTCATTTGCTGGGGAGATGGAGGGGCCCACTGGGGAAGAGAACGATACAGCTGGGACGACTGAGTGAATCCTTTCCCACAACGGCAGTTTCCTTCCCGGAAAATGACGTGAGTGTATCAGATGGGGGTTTTCTTCCCCCTCCCCCCCAAAAATGGCTTCATCATTAGACTTGGAACTCCAGATTACTGACTGAATTCCAATTTCACCATCGAACCCAGGAGGCCCTGGAACTGGGTTAATACTCCAGTCGATAATGGCACTCATCTGTCACTCCTTCAATGCCCCTGCTATGGCACATGAACTTGCTGGTGCCTCTGCAGCTGGGAGGAGCAGGTGAACACCTTACTGCACCTGGGGCAACTGAAGGGCCTCTCCCCTATGTGGACCTGCTGGTGTTTCTGAAGTGTGATGGCCTGGGTAAAGCACTTCCCGCACTCGGGACAACTAAAGGGCCTCTCCCCCGTGTGGATCCGCTGGTGTGGGACTGCTGGTGTCTCAGCCGGGCATTGGCCTGGGTAAAGCACTTCCCGCACTCGGGACAACTAAAGGGCCTCACCTGAAGGGCCTCTCCCCGGTGTGGGACTGCTGGTGTCTCAGCCGGGCAGAGGCCTGGGTAAAACACTTCCCGCATTCACAGCAGCTGAAGGGCCTCTCCCCTGTGTGGACCCGCTGGTGGGTCTGCAGGGTGGAGGAATCGCTGAAGCCTTTACCGCACTCTGGGCAGCTGAAGGGCCGCTCCCCTGTGTAGAGCCGCTGGTGGATTAGCAGGGCAGAGGCCTGGGTAAAGGCCTTCCGGCACTCGGAGCAGCTGAAGGGCCTCTCCCCTGTGTGGACCCGCTGGTGGGAGGAATCACTGAAGGCCTTCCCGCACTCGGGGCAGGAGAGTGGCCTCTCCCCCTTGTGGATTCGCTGGTGCCTCAGCAGGGCGAAGGAATTGCTGAAGACCTTCCCACACTCGTGGCAGCTGAAAGGCCTCTCCCCCGTGTGGACCCGCCTGTGGGTCAGCAGGGCGGATGCCTGGGTAAAGCCCTTCCTGCACTCGGGGCAGCTGAAGGGCCTCTCCCCGGTGTGACTGCGCCGATGAGTCTCCAGAGCAGACGGGGCACAGAAGCCTTTCCCACAGTCGCCACACTTCCACGGTTTCTTCTCGAGGCGGGATTCCTCGGGTTTCTCCATGGCCAAAGCTTCAGCCGCACACAAACGTGGGTACAGCCCCACCCTGCCGTGAATTCCTCTTTCCAGCCCGTATAACTGTTTCAGGCTCCATACTCACTGCGCTGCAACGTAGGGTCTCTCATCCAGTCCCACTGATTCTGAAAATGTATTCAAGCCGGAAGCAAACGCTTTGCTCCTTCTCACAGAATCACAGTCAAAAATCGTTGCAGTCCCGATGTCCCAGTGTCACTGTCAGACATTGATGTGAAAGTGAGGACTGCAGATGCTGGAGAGTCAAGAGTTCAAAAGTATGACGCTGGAAAAGCACTGTAGGTCAGGCAGCATCCAAGGAGCAGAAGAGTCAATGCTTCGGGCATAAGGTGATTTTGAAATTTCCGTCTTCAGATCTTCAAATACTCTGTAAAAAGAGATTACAAAAGTTATTACACTTAGTGCAGTGTAACAATTCTGAACAAAAGTATAATCTACTTTCTGCAGATTATATTTTTCTTTTGTTATTCCACAAAATTGAACGCACCATCCCACTCTCTCTCCCCCTCTGTTCTCACTCCACTCTAATTCTCAAGGTGCTGATTCAGGATCTTACAGATGCAACCAACATAGAGTCATAGAGATGTACAGCATGGAAACAGACCTGAACCCAGGGAAAAGACTGTCTATTTATCCTATACATGCCCCTCATAAATTTCTAAACCTCTATAAGGTTATCCCTCAGGCTCCAAAACTCCAGGGAAAACAGCTCCAATCTGTTCAGCTTCTCCCTGTAGCTCAAATCCTCCAACCCTGGCGACATCCTTGAAAGGGTTCAGAAACGATTTATAAGTTTCACAACATCTTTTCATTGGAAGGAGAC
>NW_025215222.1:64341-74483 GCF_004010195.1 Chiloscyllium plagiosum | reverse complement strand
TGAACAAAGAAGAACAAAGAACAGAGAAAATTTACAGCCCAGGAACACGCACTTTGGACGTCGAAGCCTGAGCTGATCCAAATCCATTGTCGAAACCTATCACCCAATTCCAAAGCATCTGCATCTCTCTGCACTCTTCCTACACTTGCATCTGTCCAGGCGCACCTGAAATGAATCTACCGTGCCTGCGTCTAATAACCTTGCTGGTAATACGTTCCAGGCACCGATCACCCTCGGTGTAAAATACTTCCAATGACTATCTCTCTTAAACTTTTCAACTTTCACCTTGAACGCGTGACCTCTCATTATTGAATCCCTCACCTTGGGAAAAAGCTTATCCCTATCCACCCTGTCTATATCCTTCATGATTCTGTAGACGTCGATCAGGTCGCCCTCAATCTCGTTTTTTATTAGGAAAACAAACGTAACCTACTCAACCTCTCTTCAGAGCTAGCATCTTCCATACCAGGCAACATCCTCATAATCCTTCTCTGCACCCTCTCCTACACGTCCACATCGTTTTGGTAATTTGGCAACCAGAACTGTACACAGCATTCTAAAGGTGGTTGAACCAAAATCTTGTACAATTTTAGAATGACCTTCCAGCTCTTACACTCAATGCCTGGTCCGATGAAAGCAAGCACGCCATATGCCTTCTTGTTCACTCGATCCACCTGTACAGCCACCTTCAGGGTACAAAGAACCTGAACTTCTACATCCCTCTGCTCAGCAAATTTACCCAAGGCTCTTCCGTTTACCTTATACTTGGCTCTAGAATTAGATTTCCCAAAATGCATCAACTCACATCTGCCTGGATTTAACTCCATCTGCCACTTCTCCGCTCAACTGCCCTATCTATATTCCCCTTCATTCTTTGACAGTCCCCTATGCTTTCTGCTACTCTACCAATCTTCGTGTCATCTGCAAATGTAATGGCGATATTTGGGCTAGCAACCCTTGGAGACTGGAGCATGGCAGCTGCTCGTAATTAGATTCGATGAATAAAATCTGGAAAATAAACCCGCTCAGAGGAAGAGTGACAAAAAATTGTACTTTGCTGAAAACCCATTCATTCATGTCCCTTCAAAAGGGAAATCTGCTATCCTTAACGAGACTTGCCAACATATAACTCCAGACCAACAATAGTGCGGTTCACCCATAAATTCCGTCTGACTCAGTTCAAGGCGTTTTAAAGATGAACAACAAATGTTGTTCAGACTATGATGGCCACACTCCGTGGGAGAATAAGGAAGGATAAAAAAAGATACATGGATGCCGGGGAAAATTGGGAATCGTCTCAGCGTGGTCTCAAATTCAGCTGATTATCCAAACTAAATAGACACAAGGATACCCACGCCTCCATGAAGTCAGGTCCATGGGGGCGGGATCTGTAGGAAGGGATTCAATTACGCGCTAAAATGTGAACTCACTTGCTCAGTCAGATTGTAGGCAGGTCATTCACCGTTCCCATATGTGAAAAGGAATCAGTCAGGAGAGCAACCTGCAAAGTTGCCATCAGGCTTACAAATGACAGCAAGGGTCCGATTCTGTTGTTATTGCAGGTGTTCATCCCATCCAGCAATGAACCATGCTTGGATGCCTGATTCCAGTGAAGTACCACTGTATCCTGATGGAGATCAATAATTCAAACTTAGTTGTAGGAGTCACATATAGATGTTTACAGACGATGCAACAATTGGTCGTGTCGGTGACTGTGATGAATAATATCAGGGATCACAGGGATGTATCAATCAGGTGGAAAGGAAAAACGGCGAATGGAATTGAATCCAAACCAATAAGTGGTAATGAATTTGGAGAGTTGAAACAATAGCAGTGAGGATTCTGAGTGGTGTACAGGAACAAAGAGATTTTGGAGTAGATATTCCCAGATCTCTGAAGATTGTTGGACAGGGAGATCAATTGTACAAGAGGCTCTTTGTTGACCACAGTCTGAGAATGATAATCGATCTTTAGCAAACGCCAGTTTCGGATACAACTGAAGGAATGAGCACAAGTCTGGTCAATACGATAATCAACATTTTTCAAACTTTTAAAATAAAAGGTGGAGAGCTCGAGTATAACTCTTTGCCCATAAGACCGCTTCACCACCCAATGAATTTACCACTGATTCCCCTCCAAGTCATGCTTGTATGTGCCTTGCAGGGTAATTCGTAAATGGTGACGTTTCAGTGCATCTTCAACCTTGTCGTCGGTACAGTCTTTGAGCTTTGAAGGTTCTGTCAACAAAGCCTGGATGACTTACTTCAGTGAATCTTCTACGTGGCGCATCTGCTGCAATTGTGCCTCAGCAGTTACGGGAATAAATATTCAGGCGTTGAACAATGTACAGTTAAATGACTGTATTGTCGTGGAGGGTGTCCAGTTCCTTCAGTGGTATTAGAGCGGCACCCACCTCGGCAAATGGAGAGAGTTCTGTTCAGCATCTAGTTTGTGCGTTGCGGACGATGTCGGCTTCACGGAAACTAGGGTTGAGTTAATAATCAAACAAAGTCGACCGACGGACATGTTTTTGTCGTCAACTTCTTTTATGCGCGATCAGGTTCCATTTCTCCTAAATACGAGCTGTCAGGACAATTACACAGAGGAATTCAGTTATAATGAAGCCATTGAATGTCAGTCCAATATGATTAGATTCTGATTTGTCAGAGTTATCATTGCTGTATTTGGTCCTTCTGTGGATCAATCCGATTCCAATCGCTTTCTGATTTCAAGTTCCAATTCCCGTCTGCACTTGAAGTTTCAACCCATTTCATCACCGAAATTTCTCCACCTGTCTTAATAATATGTAAGGACGCTGCAGGGGACAGCAGAGATTTACGAGGATGTTGCCAACTCTGTATAAAACGTACCTTCGTGGAATGATTATATTCCTCGAAACAAAGGAGGTGGAGGGCTGCTCTATAATCATATAACACCAATCATAAACGTTCAATGTTCGTGGAATCTTGACAGGGTAGATACGGGCAGGTGGTTTGCCCCATGCTGTGAGGAGAGCATCAGAGGACATAATCTCAGAATTAGATATTGCCCATTTAATTCATAAATGAGGAGTCATCTCTTTGCTCAGGGGCTAAACAATCTGTGCCATCAGTGTTGTGGGTGTTTTCAAACTGTGCCAGGTAGTTAATCAGAAAGATGACGAAAATTTGTCGAGGTAAGTGAGCAGAAAGGAGTTAAAGATTAACAGATCAACCCTGAGTTCGTTGAATGGTGGGGCAGGCTCCATGGGCTGAGTGGCAAACTCCCACTTGTTTAACATTTTGTCTAACGTCTTATTTTATTCATAAATTCTGAATTGTGGGGGGGATGGGATGAAGTGATAGAAAAGGTTTATTAGACAGATCAGACAGATCAGGAACAAAGTTCATAAACTCAGGAAAACGAAATATACTGTGACCTGGGGATAACAAATGACACTGGGTACAGCACAGGTGGCTGTGTACGGAGGCTGTGATTGCTGAAGAAAGTTGGTAGACCTTATACAATTGACAAGTCAGTGATCACGCAGGATGATGGATCATTGCATGATTCACACACAGCAGAAATTTGTGAAAGAATGAAAGGTTCGTTTCATTGGAGAGGTTTTCTGCGATTCCAATTCCGAGTGACTGTTTGAAATACTGATCAAATCATTGTGTGAAGTGTTAAGTAAAGATACTCATGTGCAACCCCACTGGATAAACTTGTGCTCCCAATCTGTTGTTATTTGCTTCTCATTCTTTCGATGCAAATTCATAGAAAGACAAGATGGAATGTAGGGCGGAAAGAAAAATGTGTTCCTTCTCATTACACCAAGTTAATGTACAATTGAATAGAATTACTGTTCTCACTCTTCATTTCAACTTTAATGGGGTGTCGATTATTCGTGAATCTCCCGTGCAGTGAAGGGCAAGAACAAGATTCTCTATCCAGTGTATACCAGACGTGTGAGGTGCCAATAAAAACTGCTGGAGCGGTTAGTGAAGTTAGCAACCAGAGTGTGACTCTAACCCGTGAATGTGGAGCACAGCGGGATAATAACCCAACACCGTAATCGCTAAGTCTTCGCAGCACATTTTGTCGAGGAGTGGCATGTCACCTCAACAGGTTACATGTGGTGAAAGTAAAGGATGAGAAATTTGCAGAGCGGAATCGAATCCACGCCGTTGTGTTTCTGCTTGCACCAGAATTATAATAACAGCAAATTCCAATAAATAGCCATGCTCGTCAGAATGAATAGCTGTCATTGATACATTCTGGGTCAGAACTGTGTCAGAATGAAACAGAGAGCAAGTATTTTCCGTCATATTCACACCTACATTTGACTCATAATTTTTTCAGTCACTTTCTCACTCACGTGAAGAAGCAGCCATGGAGGGGGAAATAAAGGCGATGTTGTCGCTCAATGCCCTTTCTCATATGGCTAAACCTGAATTGGATTAAATCGCAAGAAACGCTGTTTTGCTCGTTTCATTTTAATTTTGCTGCAACCTCACAATGTTCATTGTAATAATCAGAAGTGAATTAAATAAATCTCATTGTAACGATTAATGTTGGATTCAAATTTGCTCCGAATTTATTTCAGCTTAAGGAAAATATTGCTTAGAAAATCAGAGTGTTAAAATGCAAAAGAAAACCCACCAGTTTTGTTGCTCGTTGCTTTGGCAGATTTCACCGAGTACAAAATGGACCAACATCATGGTGTTTGTCCTCACATCTTTAACGCATGTGATTAAACCGGAAGTCGATCTCCAAGCAACTGGTCACTTCTTATTCATTATGTACTATCATCCCTACACAATGAGAAAAATCCACTCAGTTCCATTTACGATGCTTCAGGTAGAATATTATGCCAAATCTTTCAAAATCCAGAGTTTTTGAAACCGAATCTTATTCAGCTGCACACGTTCACGAAATATCTTTACATTTAAAGTCAACCCACTTAGACATTGTTTCCCCGTAACTTCCAACCGACTACACCCCACCCATACACCCCTACACCTTTACCAAGCCACATGCTGTCTCTCTCCTTGTGAAATTTATTCCTTGTATATCACCAAATGTGCCTTTCCAAATATTTTGAAAAACAGATTCTCGGAGCGACAGCGATTCTGCTCTCATAATTTCTTTGTCCTTCAAAGGTTTTATCAAAGGTTTTGAATGTCTAGCGTCTCGATGTTTACTTATTTGAAAGAGGGAATTTTCCACCTATTTACTCTGTCCAAACCTGAAAACCTGAAATAATCCCAATTAAGTCTTTCTTGGTTCAGGGATAACTGTTCTAAATTTTCGAAGACAACAAGTGAATAAAATTTCATCCTCAGTACATTTCGTCAGCATCGTTTCTAATGGTTTTACACACCAGTAAACACCGTCATTATCCTCTCCGATAGATTCACAGAATCCTACAGTGCAGAAAGAGCATTTCAGTCAATCACGCCGATGTCGACTCTCTAAAGAGCATCTCACCAAGATCTATCTCTCCTCCCCATTCCCTTATATTTCACCAGAAGAAGGGGCAATCCTCCCCATTATGATGTCAAATAAAGCTGATGGTCTATAACCTGGCGTCCTGTGACTTCTGACATTGTCCCCGCGTTACCCGCGGCTAATTCATTAAACTTACTTAATTCACTCCCTGCACACGATAGTGCAATTTAACTTGGCCAATCAACATATCCCTCAGACTGAACAGCAATGCGAATTACTGAGCCAATGTTCCATCAAAGTGAGCAACACCTGAATCATTTTTAATGACTTTATACCCTGGTAACTCAGCCACATTAAAGCAAATCAACCCAAATTTAATGTATCAAAACGCTACTCTGTGCATTACAATCGGATTCGTGCTGCGGGAAATGTTTCTGCACTCATATTTGAATGATTTTACGCTGTGTCTACCTCACTTTCCTGCTTCCAATAAACACTTCAATTCGGAACAAGTCTGCCGAATGTTTTTCATTCCGACACAGTAACAAGGTGCAGTTTTCAGAAGTCACGTGTTTGCGCTTTCACTGACACTCTGCCTCCCTGAGAGCTGCAGTTATTCCCCACTTGATTCAGGCAGAACTGTCCTTCCTGTGACATGCCCCATCGAAAATGGAAGCATAGGTATCCAAACCCGCACTTGGGAACGGAGCGACAGTTTTAAAATATTCACACTGTCCCCAGTGGAGAATTGAGCTCTGTGACAGGCGGGGACACGAACCACTATACCATCGAGAACAAGAGTGTCAAAGGAGGCCCTTCAACCAATTGTGGCGACACTTGTCAAAATCAACTGCCTAATGAACTGAATCCCATTTCACAATGTTTATCCCACAGCCTTATATGTCTTGGCATCACAAGTTCAAATCTGAATGTTTGTTCAGATTCTAAGGGTTTCTGCCGCTCTGAAAAAATGCAGTGTATTCCAAATTACAACCACCTACTGGCTTATAAAGCATTTTCGGACATCTTCTCAAACCATTCTGCCTTTCTCCTGAAATTTCTGGCCCCTGCTAATCGATCCCTCCATCAATGGGAAACTCGTTCAGTCAACTCTGTCCATAACCTAACTCAATCATGTCTCCTCTACATCTTCTTTGCACTGCGACAAACACTCCACTCTGTCCTCTCTTTCTTCACAACTGAAACTCTTCATCCCAAACAATATCCCGGTAAATATCTCCTGCAATTTTCTCAGTGTGATCACATCCATGCGATAATGTGACTTGCAAAACTGCACACAACACTCTTGTTTGAGCCTAATGAACATTTGTTTTAAATTTTCTATATTAGTATGAGGGCGATTCTGGCTAAGCAGAATTTATTACCCATTCCGAATTGTCCAGAGGGCAGTTGAGACTCAACCATATTGTTATGAGTCTGAAGTCACATATAGGCCAGACCAAGTAAGGACAGCAGATTCCTTCCTAAAATAATATCAGTGAACCAGATGGTTTTTTTTTCAACAATTGTCAATGGATATATAGTAATCATTAGATTTTTCATTGCAGATATTTGCTGAATCCAAATTTTACAATATGGCATGGTGGGGCTCAAGCCCGAGTACTCAGACTATTACCTCGGTCTCTATATTATCCGTCATATGAAGTTACCACAAGAGCAACACAGAAAGCCAAAAAAGCTGATCATTTCCAGTAAAATCTCTTTTCCCCAAAACTGACCTGGGTATTTTCCATGAGCCTGATGCTCCAATTGTCTCTGTCCTATGTCAGTAAAAGCTGCTACACGGGGATTGATTTCACAACCGCGGTATTCAAATAGATCGACTCGTTTGGAGGTCCCGATGGTGGGATTTGGGCACGTTCACCCAGCAAAAGTGACCGCAGCACAGACAGAACAGTATGAATGTGAAAGAGAGTGATAGATTGTGCATTGCCTCAGAGAAATGGGAGGAGGGACGGAAAGGAGGTTTAATGATCGTGGGAAGGAGAGAAATCTCCGACAACGGGTGTGTTTGAATCCTGATATATGAAACGCAGAGATGTGAGTGAGTGGAATTGGAAGGTAAAACAATTAATTTCTTACCATGTGTCACAAAAAGGACAACGGAGAGAATACGTAGTGTCCTGTATGGTTTCGAACCGAGGTTGGTGTAATCACAATACACAATACAGATGAGCACGATCACAGCAACAACAGAACAGGATGCTTGCAAGCAGCAATAGGTTTAGTAGCAGAGGAAATGATCGGAAAAACAGCAAATGTACAATATCAGTACTCAGCGAACATGACAGGCATGTGGGAACTGAGAATGAGTTGAATCTTTAAATTCAATGTCTTCAGAGGCTGTGGAGATCCTTGAATTAGAATGTTGAAATCTGAGATTGATAGATTTCGCCAAAATATCAAAGACTCGGGGACAGTACAGGATATTGTTGAAATCTATGCTTCAGTAGCATTTTAGCTTAACATCGGCGACTTCACCAGCTTCCTCAAGGCAATAACCAGTGTTGCAGATAATCACACATAATCTCAGTTCACAGCCTCGGATTCAGAGAAACTGCGGCACAGCGTCCCAGATCCAACCGGAAATGGGGATGGGATGAGTGTGCGATGTTACTCTCTGGTTCCAGTAATGCAATAGGTGACAGTGCGGTCCTTCTATGATGGTATAGAGGTGCAAGAAATTCCTAGGTTGAGTATGCTCCTGATCAAGGGAATAGTTGTCCCCGTTTATGCTATCATAGCGATTTATAGTGCATCTTGCTAAGACAGCTGAGTGGCACAATTGGAGCGTGTTGAGCCGTTAACTTTGCAGTGGTGGGTTTAACAGATGATTTTGCTATTTTCCGACACTGGCGATGGAAGCTGCTTTTGCTTGCATCAGCTCAGTATCAGTTTCTTCCACACAGTAAAGACTTCAACCTGGAGAAGGTGGTGTTGCAGTGATATTTTGAACTGGTTGTCCTTGGGGGCTGGGATACGGAAACGGTGGTGTTTAAGTTCGACGAATAAAACCTGAAATGCAAGTCTGACCTCAGAAACAGAGATAATAACTTTAATTTCCCACAATCCCATTCATTCATGTTCCTTATGCAGAATCTTCACCCAGTCCTGCCTACGAGAGGCTCCAGGGGCAGAAAAACATGAGCTGACCCTTACTTCAAGAATCCCCATCGTGTGGGGAAGCAGGGTAGTCGGCCCTTCCAGTCCAGACGGTCCATCCGACGCGCATCCCACCAGACCCCACGGTATTCCCTATCCCATAAACCTGCATTTCCCATTGTTGATCCCTGTAACTGGCACATCTTTGGTCAGAGGGAGAAATAAAAACGCAAACACACAGAGAATGTGCAGACTGCCCACAGATAGACACCCGAGGCTTGGATCGCACCCGGGTTTGTGGTGTAGCCAGACAGCAACGAACGAGGGGCGAAGAATAAATGTTGTCCTGACCAGTGATACTCACAACCTGTGGGTGAATGGGAAAGAATGAAAACACATTCACAACATGGAAAACAGGATTTGTATCTGTGTGGACACAATTTGAAAGGATCGTTCACCCTGGGTTGAAAAAAGGACGCCAATACCACAGAGAAAACAAGGCAATGTGGGTACTGCTGGAAGAGATTCATTTAACCACAGAAATGGAAACTCATTTAATCACTAACACTGGGGACAAGCCGTTCACCAGTCCGTGTGTGGGAAGGGATCACTGAGCAAAACAACCTCCGGAGACTCTAGCAGGATTACATATCCCATCAGATGTTCGATTATGCTGTCAATGCTGTTGTTAATCCCAACCAGCTATTTCTTCCATAGCGTCAATCATAGAGTCATACAGCATGAAAACAGCCCCCTCAGTCCAACCAATCCATGCAGAACATACTGCCAAACTAATCTAGTCCCATCTGTCTCCTGCTGTACCCGCTGAGTGGTTATAATGCCCTTGCAGTTTAACTTCTGTGTTAAACTACAAGGGCATATTTTGTGGACAAAGGGTTCAGGTCCTGGCATGACAGATAGTGGAGTTTGAATTCAAAAAGCACCTGGAATTGAGTCTCATTATGACATGAATCAGTTGTGTGGAAACTCCCATCTGATTCACTCATGCCATTTCGGGAAGCAAACTGTCATATTCCTCTGCTCTGGCCCACAGGAGACTCCAGATGGATAATATTGTGGTTGACTCTTAACTGTCCTCTGGGAAATAACTGATGTACTAGGCATGAATAAATTTATTTTAAAAAGCCCACTTTCCCATTCATGTTTGGATCCAATTGTTCTTTAAATGTTGCAAATGTACCCTCATCTATCACTTCCTCAGCAAGTTAATTGCACACGTAAAACACCTTCTCTAAAAAAAAGCCTCACATGTCTTTTTTTAAACTCTCTCTCTTTTCATCTTAAACATATGCCCTCTCGTCTTGAAATCCCTCTCCTGGGAAAAGCCAGCTATCGTTAACTCTAACTTGCCTCTCAAGAATTCATAAATTTCTGTCAGATCGCAGCTCAAACCCCTCACCTCGAGTGAAACCAGTCTCAACTAGTAGATGAGGGATCAGAGTCGATAGTGTTGTGCTGGGAAAGCACAGCAGGTCAGGCAGCATTTGAGGAGCAGGAGAATCGACGTTTCAGGGAAGAGCCTGATGAACGACACTTGCGCGAAAAAATGATTCCCCTGCTCCTCGCAT
>NW_025215222.1:59137-62075 GCF_004010195.1 Chiloscyllium plagiosum | reverse complement strand
AGAGTTCCACATTTCCACCACATCCTTCCCTGACAGCCTATGCTCCCAACGTATGCTCCTCAAATCCTGCCTTACAGCATCGTAATTTCCCTTCCCCCAATTATAAAATCTACCTTGTTGTGCGCACCTATCTCTCTCCATAACCAAGGTGAAAGTCACAGAATTGTGGTCACCATCACCAAAATGTTCACCCACTAACAAGCCCACCACTTGTCCCGGTTCATTACCGAGTACCAAATCCAATATGGCCTCCCCTCTGGTTGGACACTTGCACGAAAAAATGATTCCCCTGCTCCTCGCATGCTGCTTTACCTGTTGTGGTTTTCCAGCACCCCAATCTCAAATCTGAAAATAGTCTTAGCCTATCCAGCCTTTCATTATAACTCAAACATTTCACACACGGCAACAAGCGTGTATACCTTTTCTGAATCTGCTCCAGCGGAATAATATCATTCCTACAACTGGGCTACCAGGACTGGACATAATATTCCAGAAGAGGCCTCATCAATGTCCTGCAAACCTTCAGCATAATGTCCCGACTACTATATGCAAAAGACTGAGCAATGAAGGGAAGTATGTTAAATACCTTTGAACACCTTGTCTGTGTGTGGTGCAAACTACAAGGAATTATGTACCTGCACCCCAAGCTTCCGTGTTCTCCAACACGACGCAAAGCCCTATTCTTTTTGTTGTACCAAAATGCAATATCTTACATTTATCCAGATTGAACTCCATGTTACATTTTTCAGTCCAACGACTCATTGGATTAATATCCTTTTGAATCTTATATAATCTTCCTCACTGTCTACATTTCTAATGTCGCCTGCAAACCTACGCAGCATGCCTGCTGTGTGTTCCACTGTTTTCTCATATAGATCAATGATTCATATTTACTTGTAATGATCGTTATTCAGCAGTGTGCAGATCATACAACAGTTAGTCATGCAATTAACCATGAGGAAGAAAGCCGCAGACTGCAGGGAGATATTAAACAATTGGAAATAAAAATGGTGAAAACAATTCATTCCAGGGAAGTGGGTGATGGTGAAGGAAAATCAAACTTCAAACCAGCCGCCCTCGCTCCAGCTGGGGCACTCAGTTGTCTCAGCAAGATGCACTGTCGATTGCTATGTCATTATAAACGGGAACAAATTTCCCTTCTGCCCCGCCTTTGACCAGGAGCATTCGCAACCATGGAACGGCTTACGCCTCTAAACCCTCATAGAAGTACCGTGCATTCTCCGGTTGTGACACTGGAGCCATCGAGTATCTGTGCGACCTCATTCCCATCCCGATTTCCAGTTGGATCTTTGTGACTGCGCCACTCAGTTCCTCTGATTCTGGGGCTGGGACTCTGTGGCAGCAGTGGTTACTGCCTTGTGTGGGGGGAGCTGGTGAAGGAGCCGATGTTAAACTGCATTGCTATTGGAGCATACATTTCAACAAAACATGCACTGTCCCCGGAGTCTTTGATGTTTTGGAGAAATCTATTTATCTCAGCCTTCAGCACATTAATGATGGAATCACCACAGCCTCTGTGGGCACCGATGTTAAACGGTCAGCCCATTCTGAGTTCCCACATATCTGCCACTGTTCGCTAAGCACTGATATAGTGTGTTAGGTACTCTGCCTAACATTGTCCACGCTACTGTACTTATAGCGCCCTAATAGCGTGCTGATATATGGGATGCCGCGATCCTTTAGTGGTTAGTACTCTGCGATGTAGCTGCAGAAACCTCGGTTCGAATCCGAGTCACGGCAATAGTTTCTCTATTCGCCCCAGTTTTTGTGAAGCACACGAAGGTATTAGTTGTTTTAACATGGTAATTTTGTCCAAGGCAATGATCTTTTTCCTTCAAATTCTGCTCGCTCATAACTCGGTGTTTCATATGTCAGCATTCAAATCCACCCGTTCTCAGAAATTTCTTCCCTCCTACGATCATTAACCCGACTTTCCGTTCAACACCCCCATTTCATTAATTTGGGGATGCCGGTGTTGGACTATGGTGTACAAAGTTAATAAGCACACAACACCAGGTTATAGTCTTACATGTTTAATTGAAGCACTAGCTTTCGGAGCGCTGCTTTTTCATCATGTGGCTGTGGAGTCGTATCCTATTTCATTAAGTCACTGCAGAATCGAACACTGAGTCTCACATTGATACCGTTCAGTCTATGCTGCTGTGGTCACTGTTGCTATGTGAACGTGCCCCAACCCCACGATCTGGACCTGCAGACCAGTTGATCCATTTGGTTACCACTGTTGTCAGATCAATACTCATGTAGCAACTTTTACTGAGACGGACAAGAGATTATTGGATTATCAAGCTCAGGAAAATGACACAGGACAGGATCGGTGAAAAGCAACTCCATTGGAAAAGATCAGATTGACCGGTTTTCTGTAATGGCCGAGCGCTCTTACCACTGGACTGTTAATTCAGACATCAGGGACTCGGGTTTGACTCCGACCATGCTAGGTGGTCGAATTGGGATTCAGTAAATATCTGGAATTACGAATCTAATAACTCCTATAAATCCACGGTCAATTGTTGAAAAAAAAAATAAAACAATCAGTTTCACTGACGTCCTTTTTGGAAGGAAACTGCCTTTCTTATCTGGTCAGGCCTCCATATGACTCCAGACTCACTGCAATATAGATGAGACTCAGCTGCTGGCTGTGTACTTCGAGATAGCAAAATATGCTGCCGAGCCAGCGATGCCCTCATACAGTAACAGAATAAAAGAAAACTTTATTTGGCTCTAGCTCGAGTACTATGTGGAGTTCCACAAATCACATTATAGCATGGATGTGATCGCACTGGGAACAGTGCAGGAGAGATTCACTGGGGTATTGTCTGGCTGAATAGTTTCAGTTATGTGGACAGACTGCGGTTGTTTGTCGCCGAGCAGCGGAGATTGAGGAAGACATGACTGAGAT
>NW_025215222.1:50120-58333 GCF_004010195.1 Chiloscyllium plagiosum | reverse complement strand
CGGCACTCCAAGATGAACCTTTGCCATCAACTACTACCCTCTGTCTTCTTCCAGCCAGCCAACTCCTAAACCAAACCTCCAACTCACCCTCAATGCCATACCTCCGTATTTTTTGCAGTAGCCTACCATGGGGAACCTTATCAAACGCCTTGCTAAAATCCATATACACCACATCTACCGCTTTCCCCTCGTCCACCTCCTTAGACACCTTCTCAAAGAATTCAATAAGGTTTGTGAGGCACGACCTGCCCTTCACAAAAGATGTACAAAGCAATCAGGGAAACGGCTCAGATAGACTGAAAGAAGCGTATCCTGTGATGCAGGGATCGAATACCGGACCAAGAGATGTCGGGAAAAGGCAGAAAGGTTTGAGAAGATGTGCGCAAATCGTCAGAGAGGCGGAAAACCTTTTCACCTGAAAAAAAAATTCAGATTAGACTTTGTGATGCCAAGACATATAAGGCGATGGGCTGAATGATGGAAAACTTGATTCAGGTCGTTAAGCAGTTGTGTTGGAAAGTGCGGCCACAACAGGCTGAAGGGCCTCCTTTGACGTTGTTGTCCTCCACAGTATCATGGTTAGTGTCCCCGCCTGTCACAGGGCTCAATTCTCCGCTGGGGGCATCATAAAAGTTTTAAACCTGTTGCTCTGTTCCCCAGTGAAGGTTATTAATGCCTGGCCTTCCATGCTCGATTGGATATGTCACAGCAAGGACACTGCTGTCTGAATCAGCTGGGGAAGGACTGCAGCTCCTGGGGAGAGAGAGTGTCAGTGAAAGTGCAAACACGTAACTTCCGCAAACTGCACATTGTATCGGTGTTGGACTGAAAACCATTTCATTGATTTGTTTCTGACTGAAATGTTTGCTTAAAGCAGGAACCTGAGGAAGAAAACAGAGTAAACCCATTCAGATCTGAGTGCAGAAACATTTCCTGCAGCACGAATGAGGTTGTACAGTGCAGAATCGCGTTTGGATGCATTGAATTATGGTTGATGGGCGCAGCTTGCTTTCACTAGGTTGAGTTATCAGTGTATAAAGCTATTAAACATGATGCAGATGGTGCTCACTGTTATGATATAATTGCTGAGTGGCTCGCACTGATTTTAGATCTGCAGTTGAGGTGGATTGACCATGTTAAATTGCCCTGTCATGTCCAGGGATTGAAATCACTAAATTAAGTGAATTAGCCATCGGTAATGCGGGAATAAGGTCAGCAGTCACACGATGCAATGTTTTATTCCAGTAGGTTTATTTGAAATCACAAGCCAGAGGGCTGTTCTTTCTTCAGGTGAAATATATGGGAGACAGTCGGGGGCTAGGTCTGGTTGTGATGCTCTTCAGAGTGACCCTATAGACTCGATTGGGTGAATTCTACTTTCTGCACTGTAGGCAATCTGTGATTCTATCAGAGAGGACACTGCCAGCGTTTACTGGGCTGTTAAGACATTAGAGACGATGCTGACGGCGTTTAGTGGGGATGGGATTTTATTTATTTGTGTGTTGAAAAATTTGGAACTGAACCAAGGAAAACCGAATGGAAGTTCTCCAGAGTATGTGAGGTTTGGAGGGAGGAAATAGGTGGTAAATTCACTCTTTCAAGTTACTAAATTTCTGAACGTCACGTATTCAAAACCATTGATGTCGGACAAAGAAATGATGGAGCAGAATTTCTGTCACTCAGAGAATCCGTTTCCAAAATATTTGGGAAGGCACACTTAAAGACACACAAGCAGTGAGTTTCACCAGGAGAGAGAGACAGCCTGTGGCCAGGTAAAAGTGTAAAAGTGGGGTGTGGGGGATGAAAGGTGCGAGGAAACAATGTCTAATTTGGATGAATTGAAATGCAACGAAATATCAGAAACGTATGCAGCCGAATAAGAGTGAGCAAAAAATACAGAATTTTGAAAGATTTGCATTAATATTCCACATTAAACATTATAAATGGAACTGAGCAGATTTTATAGATTGTCAAGGAAAGATATTCCATAATGAATAGGAAGTGACACGTCGCTTGGAGGTCGATTTTCTGCTTTAATTTCATGCCTGAAAGATGGGAGGACAATCGCCATGATGTTGGGTTCATTAGATACCCACTGAAATCTGCCAAAGTAACTGAGCATCAAAACTGGCGTTTTCTTAGTAGTTAAACTTTCAGTTTTTCTCATCAGTATTTTCTTTAAGCTGAAATAAATTCGGATCAAAATTGAATACAATATTAAACATTCCAATGATATAAATCTAATTCACTTCCGATCATTGCAATGAGCAGAGTGAGGTTGCAGCAAAATTAATAAAATGAAGAGAACAAAACTGCATTTCCGGGAACTTTACCCAGTTCAGGTTCAGCCATATGAGAAAAGCCATCGAGCTAAACCATCACCTTCACTTCTCTCTCCATATATACTTCCTCACGTGAGGGAGAAACTTTCTGAAGAAATTATGAGTCAAGACTAAATATGCGTGTGAATTGACGGGAATTTCTTGTTCGCTGGCTCATTCTGAGACAGTTCCGACTCGGAATGAATCAAGGACAGCTATTCCTTTCAAGGATGGTGTCAATTCCTTGGTTTTTGCTGATATTATCATTCCGCTGAAAGCAGAAACATAATGGTGTGGATTAGATTCCGCTCAGGGAATTTCTCATCCCCTATTAGCACCATATGTAATCTTGACAGGGTCACATGTGAACTCCTTTGTTATGCGAGGAAATGGCCCCGAGGTTATGACGACGGGTTGGTAGTTCATTGTTCACACGTGGGTTCAAATCCTACTCTGGTTGTTACTTCTATTAAACGCAGCTGCGGTTTTCCTTTGTGCCTTGCTTCTTTAGTAAACATTAGATGGAGAATCTTGCTCTTGCCCTTCATTGCACCGGAGATTTGCGATAAATTGAAACCACATCAAAGTCGAAACAAACCAATTTGATTATGTTGTAAGTTGAATTGGGATAATGAAATGGAGTGCAACTTTTGTTTCATCCCTTCATTCCATCTTGACTTTATATGAATATACATCGAATGAAAGAGAAACAAATAAGGAGAGATCGAGAGCAATAGTTTATCCAGTGGGATTGTGAATGAGTATTTTAATGTAACACTCCAAACAAAGTTCTGATCAGTATTTCAAACAGTCAATTGGAACTGGAACTGCAGAAAACTTCTCCAATGAAATAAACCTTTCATTCTTTCACAAACTATTGCCGTGTGAATCACACTGCGATCCATCATCCAGCGTGATCACCAAGTTTCCAACAGCATTAGATCTACCAATTTTCTTTAGCAATCACAACTTCTACTCATATCCATCTGCGGTGTGCCCAGTGCCATTTGTTGATTCCAGGCCACAACACATTTCTTGTTCATGGGTATATCAGCCTTGTTCCTGATCTTTCTGATAAGTTTGAGAAACCTTTTCTATCACTTCATCCGATCCCCTCAGAATTCCAAACATATCAATAGAACAATACGTTCGACCAAATGATGTAGGATTGGAAGTCGGCCAATCAGCCCATCGAGTCTGCTCCACCATTCAACGAACTCCTGGCTGATCTGATAATCCTCAACTCCATTCTCCTGCCTTACATCGACAGAGCTTCATCGTCTTTCTGGTTAAATATCTGTCTGGCACATTTTGAAAATACACAATAACTCAGCCTAAACAAAAGTTTCTGGAAAGGGTTCCACAGAATCACTGGACCCTGAGCAAAGAAATTACTCCTAATTTCTGAATTAAATTCGCAATAATTAATTGTGACTTCATGTCCTCTGGTGCTCTCCTCATACCAGAGGGCAAACTACCTACCCGTAACAATCCTGTTAAGATCCCATGAATATTGAACGTTTATAAATGTTATTATGTGATAATAGAGCTCCCCTCCGCCTCCTTTTGTTTCAAGGAGAATAATCTCAGCCTAACCAATCATTCCACGAAGGTCCAGTTTATCCAATGTTGACAACATCTTCGCAAATCTCTGCTGTCCCCTGCAGCGTCCTTACATATTATTAAGGCAAGTAGAGAAATTTATGTGAAGGAACGATTGAAATTCCAAGCACAGATGTGAAATGGAACTTGAAATCAGACAGCGACTGGAATCAGATCGGTACACACAAGGACGAAATACAGTAATGATAACTCTGACAAATGAGAATCTAATCATATCCCACTGACATTCAATGGCTTTACTGCAAGCAAACTGTCCCATTTAATCGTCCACAATGCCAGTATTTAGGGAAAAGAATGATATAAACTGGCTATATAAACACGTTGACAACTAAAACATGTCCTTTGGTAGACATTTTTTGATTATAAACTCAACTCGTGTCACCGTGAATCCTACATCGTTTGCCAGGCACAAATGAGACATGGAGCACAACTCTCTCCATTTGCTTAGATGGGTGTAACTTCAATAAAACATAAGGAACTGGACACCATTTACGACAATGCAGTCACTTGATTGTACCTTCTTCAATACCTGCAATATTCATTCTCTTCACTGCTAAGGCACAATTCAGCAGAGTACACCAACTGCAAGATGCACTGGAGTAAGTCATCTGGGCATTTTGACAGAACGTTCAAAGCTCAACAGCTGTACTGACGATACGTACAATGTTGGAAGATGCAACGAAACGTCACAATTTGCAAGTTACACTCCAAGGCGCATAGCACCCTGACTTGGAAAGGAATCAGTGATAAACTCAAACAGTCTTGATGGGCAACATTGCATATTTCAGCCTTCCATCTTTTATCTTACAATTTTTTTAAAAATGTTGATTTATGCGGTGACCAGACTTGTGGTCTGTCCTTTAGCTGTTCCCTAAAGTTCTACTATCATCCATAGCCTGTGGTCAACAATAGAAAATATCCGAAAACCTTCTCAATCAACGGATTCCCCTCAATATTAGAGTGGTGTTGGAGAAGCACAGCAGGTCCGGCAGCTTCTGAGGAGCCGGAAAAATGAACATTTCAGGCAAAAGTCCTTCATCAGAAATGAGACTGGGAGCATATGGGATGGAGAGATAAATGGGAGGCAGTGGGGCTTGGGAGGAGGTAGCTGAGAGTGCAGTAAGTGGATGGAGGTGGGTGTGAACGTGATATGTCAGCGAAGAAGGTGGAGCGGATAGGTGGGAATGAGGATGTATAGGTGGGACAAGTCAGGAGGACGGTGTTGAGCTGGAAGGTGGGAACTGGGGAAAGGTAGGGGAGCGGAAATGAGGAAACCTGTAAAGTCCAAATTGATGCCATGGCGTTAAACGGACCCAAGGCGAAAGATGAGGCTTTCTTCCTCCAGACATCGGGTGGTGAGGCTTTGGCGATGGAGGAGGCCCAGGACCTGCATGTCCTCGGGAGAGTGGGAGGGGCAGTTGAAATGTTTGGCCAAGGCGCACTGGGGTTGATTCTTGCCGGTGTTCTGGAGATATTTTCTGAAGTGCTCTGCGAGAAGGCATCCAGTCTCCCCAGTTTAAAGGAGGCCACATCGAGAGCAACAGATACAATAAATGGCATGTGTGGAAGTGCAGGTGAACTTTTTATGGATGTGGAAGCCTCCATTGGAGTCTTGGACGGAGGTGAGGGGGTAGATGTGGGTGCAGGTTTTGCAGTTCCTGCATTGACAGGGGAAGGCGCTAGGAGGAAAGGGTGGGTCATTGGAGGACGTGTACTTGACTAGGCAGTCACGGAGCGAATGGTCTTGGCGGAAATTGGATAGGGATGTGGTCCGTTTAGAGGTGGCGAAACTGTCAGCGGATGATGTGATTTATGTGGAGGTTTGTGGGATAGAAGATGAGGACCTTGTTGCGTTTGGAGGTGTGGTCTTCGTGGGCGGAGGTACGGGACATGGATGAGATGCGTTGGAGGGCATCTTCAACCAAAAAGGAGGGCAAGTTCCGGACTTTAAAGAAGGAGGACATCTGGTGTGTTCTGTGGCTGAACTGGTCCTTTGGGAGCAGATGCGATGGAGGTGGAGGAATTGGGAATACAGGATAATATTTGCGCAAGAGGTGGGCTGGGAGCAGGTATAATCCAGATGTGGGAGTCAGTGGGTTTGTAAAATATGTCAGTAACACTGACCCGAGGGATATATCTCCCTCCACACTCCTATTCACTTTTCACAAAGACTGTTTCCTCCACGACTACCTCGTCAAGTCCACGCCCTCCAATGACCCACACCCCCCTCCTGGCACCTTCCCCGCCACCGCAGGAATTGCTAAACCTGCACCCACATCTTCCCCCTCACATCCTTCCAAGGCTCCAATGGATCCTTCCACATTCATCAATTGTGCATCTGCACTTCCACACGTCATTTATTGCATCCTTTCCTCCCGATGCAGTGTCGTCTACATTGGGGCCAATAGACACCTTCTCGCTGAGCGCTTCAGAGAACATTTCTAGGATAGCCACAATATGCAACCCCAACGCCCCATGACCAAATACATCATCTACCCCACCAACCCGACTCTCCCGAAGACATGCAGGTCCTGGGCCTCCTCCACCACCATTACGTCATAACCTGACGCCTCATCTTCCACCTCGGGACCATTCAACCCCAGGGCATCAATGTGGTATTCACCGGATTACTCCTCTCCCCACGCCCACCTTATCAGTGTTTCAGCCTTCTAGCTTGGCACCATCCTACTGACATGTCCCATCTGTCTACCTTCCTTACACCTATCCACCTACAGAACTCTCAGCTAAATTCTTCCCAGACCCAGCTGTCTCGTTTATCTCTCCACCTTCGAGGCTCACAGCTTCAGTCCTGATGAAGGGCTTTTGCCCGAAACATATTTTTTTTTTGCAACTCGGATGCTGCCTGACCTGCGGTGCTTCTTTAGAACCACTCTAATCTTGATTCTGATCTCCAGCATCGACACTACCACTTCCGTCCAACTGACCCCCCGTCCATTGATCTTCAGCGATCGCAACTGCCCACTCCATGATCTTTTTGTCCCTCTACACCACACAGAATACTCACTGTTATTGCTTCTTATCCCTAAATTCATTAATAATCTTTGGTCTGGATTCAATTCCAACTGCACGACCAATTGTTGAATCATCAGCAAACGTGTAAGTCATGGCTTCTACAACTAAGTCTAAATGATTGGTCTACATCAGAAAACAGTGGAACTCAACTGGAAAAGGCATCCAAACAGAGTTCATTGCTGGTTATGATTAACAGCTTCAATAACAGCAGAATCGAACTCCTTGGTAAACTTGCTGGTGAAACTCTTACAGTTGGTCTCCTGAGTGATTACTTGTCGCATATGGTAGTGGTGAATGACCTGTGCGCATTGTGCCTGAGCAAGTGAATTTACACCTCAGCGGGTAATTGAATCCCTTCCTGCAGTCACCTCATAGCCCTGACTTCTTGGCGCTGCGGGGATCCCTTGGTCTATTTAGTTTGATAATCAATTGAATTCGAGTCCACACAGACACGATTCCCATTTTCCCCGTTGTTCGTGTATTTTTATTATTCCTTCTTCTCCCAGGGAATGTGGCTATCATTGGTCTGTAGACCATTTGTTGTTCATTCTTTATTCAACTTGAACTGAGTCAGACGGCATTTATGGGTGAACCACATTGTTGTGGGTCTGCAGACACATGTTGACAGGACTCGTTACGGTCGGCAGATTTCCCTTTCGAAGGGACATGAATGAAAGGTTACTTTCAGCGGGATGGCAGTGAAGGCAGTGCAATGTACCTCTTGCAACATTTATGAGGTAAGGGATGCCATGGACGTCCCTGCTGATTACACTTGCAGGAAGTGCACCCATCTCCAGCTCCTCCAAGATCGTGTTAGGGAACTGGAGCTGGAGTTGGATGAACTTAGGATCATTCGGGAGGCAGAGGGGGTCATAGATAGGAGCTTTAGGGAAGTAGTAACTCCAAAGATGGCAGATAGATGGGTGACAGTGAGGGGGACTGGGAGGAAGCAACCAGTGCAGGGACCCCCTGCAGCCGTTCCCCTCAAGAACAAGTATACCATTTTGGATACTTGGGGGGGGTACGACTTACCAGGGGTAAGTAACGGGGCCCAGGCCTCTGGCACGGAGCCTGTCCCCATTACTCAGAAGGGAAGGGTGAAGAAGAGCAGAGCAGTAGTAATTGGGGACTCGAAAGTTCGGGGCACAGATAGGCGGTTTTGTGGGAACGAGAGAGACTCACGTTTGGTATGTTGCCTCCCAGGTGCAAGGGTACGTGACGTCTCTGATCGTGTTT
>NW_025215222.1:40082-46907 GCF_004010195.1 Chiloscyllium plagiosum | reverse complement strand
GATGTTTGGGGTAGGTTCTTTACTCAGCGAGTCGTGCGTTCATGGAATGCCCTGCCAGTAGCAGTGGTGGACTCTCCCTCATTATGGGCATTTAAGCGGGCGTTGGATAGGCATATGGAGGATAGTGGGCGAGTGTAGGTTAGGTGGGCTTGGATCGGCGCAACATCGAGGGCCGAAGGGCCTGTACTGTGCTGTATTCTTCTATGTTCTATGTTCTATGAATGAGTTTTCTGCATATTAAAGTTATTGTCTCTGTTCCTGTGATTGGGTTCATTTTCTAGATTTTATTCATCGAATTTAAATATCAGCAGCTGCTACGTTCCAGTCTCCAAAGATTACTACCGGAATAGATCGCCGCTGCATTAATAACTCCCTGCTGCATTTCTCCATTCGAAGATGACATTGTCAATTCAAATTATCCCAGATGAAGAGAGAATCGGACGCGTTTCTGTGTGGGAATGGAAGCAATGTATGCTGGATTGGAGTGTTTACTGAAGCAAGAGACTGATGTGGAGACGATTTGAGCAAAAGCAGTTCTTACTGCCAAATCAAGAAAATACTGCTTTGTTCAGCAAAATCTCTTAGAATGGTTTCAATACGTTTACCTCTCACTAAAGGCTCCAGCACGCTTCCTCTGAGACAATTCTCAGTGCGGGTTAATTCCGCCCCTCAATCTTAATAATATAATAAATTGAGACCAATATGCCTTCTACCCCGCCTTTGACCAGAATCACTCCCAGCCTCAGCATTTCACGCGCTTGGATAAACAAGCAAAGCGTTTTCCCTGGGGTCGGAGAGACCAGAACTAGAGGGCATAGATTGAGGTTGAGAATGGAAAGTTATAAAAGAGACCTAAGGGGTTACTTTTTCACACAGAGGGTGGTGCATGTATGGAATGAGCTGCAAGAGGAAGTGGTGGAGACTGGTAGAATTGTAACATTTCAAAGGCATTTGGAAGGGTATTTGAATAGGGAGGGTTTGGAGGGATATGGGCCGGGTGCTGGCAGGTGGCACTAGATTGGGTTGGGATATCTGGTCTGTACATCTCTATACCTCTATGACTCTATGACCGGGTCTTTACCAATCATGTCACTGGTGCCACAGAATAGCTTCAGGTGTTCATTTCCACCCCCACGTCCGGTTTCGTATTCGTGGCTCCGCCACAAAATTTGTCTGATTTCGGTTCTCGGCACTAGGGTTATGTGACTGACTGCAGCAATGGGTGCTTACTTGTGTGGGATAATTGGATAAGAAACTGTTATTGAGCAATACAGGTACTCCGTTCCAAGTGCAGGTTAGTAATACCTGTCCTTCCATTCTCGAAGGTACATGTCACAGGAAGAACTGTGCTGTCTGAATTAGCGTGGGGGAGTACTACTGCTCCCGGGGAGACAGACTGACAGTGACAGTGCAAACACGTGACTTCTGCAAGCATTGCCAAGTGTCTGTGTTGGAATGAAAATCATTTGGTAGTTTTGCTCCATAGTGAGGTATTTACTTATAGCAGGGAGCTCAGGAAGGTATACGTTCTACTGCCCTTTCCTCACTGGCCCATACCACTGAATACTGGCACTATGCAGGATAATTTCTCTCAGTACGCCCTGGTCCAATCCTCCTTGACCCCCAGCGCTTCGCCATATGGCACCGTTCCACGAAATCCCAGAAGGTCTAATGCTGCTCGTTTACGATGTCTCTCCTCACTGAGTCAGGTTTCAATGATTTATCTGCCAAAGACTCAATTTAGTAAACTGCATTTCCTGCTCACAATGTGATCTCGTCTAGAATGGGGAGAGAAAAACAGAGCAGGTGAAAATTGTGTGTACACCTACGTTCTGTCTGCAAGCAAAAAAAAGAAGACCCTGAGCTTCTAGGTTCCTGTCACTGCGACATCCCACTGTGTTCCCATGCCTCCATTTCAGTTTGGTTTGCTGCAGAGTTCCCGCATAGCACAGCGTGAGTTGGAAGAGCGGCAAGTCATTTCCTAACGAGAGACCGTGCAATCTCCAGTCCCCAAAATCGAGTTCAATCATTTTATACACACGCTTATACACATCAGGTGCAGTGTGCCTGAGCGACAGGGCTCGCTGCAGTAACATCTCACACTGATTCAGACAGCAGAGTCCTCGCTGTGACTTCGAGAAGGACAGAGACACTGTTCTCGATGACTGGGCGAGATTCTCTCTTTCCCAGCAGTTCTGAACTTTTCTATCTGTCTCAGATGGCGTTATTTGCACAAGGTTCCCAAAAGAAGGTGAGCTCTTGTGAATGCCCGATCTCCCTTTTCTACACCTTTCCAGAATTTTCATACGTCCCACTCCCTCGAACCCCCTCCCGCTGCAGAAGCCCGTGGTTGATATGGAACTGAAGAGCGCGTTCACGATTCTCTCCCACTACACTGATTACCAATAGAAGATGAGTTTGTCCAGCTGCCATGGTGGGAGCCCGCTCGCGGGGTAAGTGGCTAGCACAGCCTCTGGGGAACCGGGAGTCAGAATGGCAAGGAACTGTTATTAAATCTCAATGCTGCCTTCACTCTGGAAACAACAGAAAACCCCTTTTTAAAAAAAAACAAAGAGACTCGCCTGATTTATGGATCATGCTTCTGCTGCGGTCTGGCTTTTTCGTCTTGGGTGTAATATCACCTCGGGTGGGTGATGTAAGTGCGAGAAGTTACACTTGAGCCCTGGAGTTTTGCATCCAGTTCCATTTTGGACTCAGAAGGTATAATCTTGATGATATCGAGGTCAAATCAAGGTACAAAAGCTTAAAGACACACAACAGCAGCTTCTTGTAGGCCGTTACTAGACGGAAAATGGATTCTCTAACTTCAAAGGATGCTGATCCTGCTTATGTAGATTTTGCCGAATGCACATCCTGTGCGGAGTAACCTGAATCCTTGATCTGTCCAAAATGTTGTTTTTCTCATGCTGTGATCTGCAAGCCCTTGGTCGCTATAATCGGCCTTTACCAATCGCAAACAAAGGTTTTCATTGCACTCAGGTTCATGTGACAATCAATCAGTCCAATAAACTCAGTCAATCGAACACAGACATTTCCTTACTTTTGGTGCCAGCACAGTGAAGGTGGACTGTATGGCCTCACTTTGCACTGTGACATATTTTGTGATTCTGAGTGAGATCACAACAGAATGTGAGAAGTTATTCACAGGTTATATTGACACAGCCAAAATACATCTGCGCCACAGAGTATCACACAATAATAGTGAAGAACTTTGGAAATCATCCTTTGAGGTACATGCCACACGCCAGACTGTGTGATTCTGCTATAGTCAGCGCTAACAGAGCGACCCAGCGTGAGTGTATTGGGCTCATAACCCGGAAATTATTGGATTGAAAACATCCTCTGCTCGTTAAAAAAAAAATCCACGTTTCAGTGTGTGTACTACCCCCGCTAGTGTTTCTCTTTAACAGAGGTCCATTCTAGGTATTGCATGTTGGTTTAATCTTCAATTCCTTTCACTCAATGTATCTGAAATGAATATCACTACTGATACACCCGCCAAATTTATACGGGTAAGGAAACACACTTGTGAATGTCTGGAAGTTCTTTTCCTGTTCTCTGTCGGTCTGCTCTGATCTGATTCGAAGGTCATTTGCCAGAGCTGGGAATAAACTGGTGATGGTAAGATATATCAGTTGTAGAGTGATCTATGTGCAGGTATTCCCCACGCTGTTTCACACAGCAGTGTCCTCCCTGTGAAATGAAAAGCCGTGAGTGACAATTGGATCAACTTGGAGACAGCATTACGATACAGACACAGCTCCGCATTATTAAGACATATATCACCAACTGTGAATAACCACAGAGATATACATGCGACAGAGAATCGCCATGAACTCGATGGGCTGAACAGCTTCTGTCGGCACGTGAGTGACGCCACACGTTGATACTGCCACTCTTCCTGTCTCTGGGACAGAGTGGCTGATGGTGAAACAATGTCTCATTGTTAACCCTATCTTCTGCGTTAGACAGTCTGCAGCCGCGCAGCTCAGGGCCGTGAGTGAGGGTTTCTTTCGGATTGTCTTCATCTGTGACAGTTGGAGCTCAGCTGTTAACTGCTGCCCGATTGCAGCAAAGAAGCCGATGTCACTGTTAAAAAAGCCTTTCTGCAGGATTGCTGTGTGAAGATGGATTCTGAACAGCAAACAGACTGCACAAAGATGCACTCACAAAAATTTACCTGAGGGTAGAGAATCCGCAGTACATTTCTGTCTTTCCCAACAGCTCAACATCTTTATCACTGTCTCAGATAAATGATATTTGCAGGAAGTTCCCAATCAAACTTGCTGATTTCCAGCACTTGATGGAACTGGCTGTGCCGATGAGAGCGAGCTTTAGCGTGTAACCGCGCTTGCCTCTCCTCACACTGCTTGCAGGTGGAGGGAAATAGCTGAATACTCTGCCGATGGAGACAACTTAGTCCAAGCGGAAGGGATAAACAGCACCGTCCCACGAACAAGGAGACGGAATGAGAAGGCAATATCTTTGAAATAATTTGGTGCGAAGAAATCCGAGAGCACAGTGGGATGTAGTTGGACCTGAGCGACACCCTTCTAGTTTGGTGTTGGAAATGTAAGAGTGTTTCTGGCATGATCTTCGCTTAGCAGCTAGCGTTAATACTGGCATGTAAGAATGTCTTACTTCAAGTCGCCATCGAGCCTTGGTTGTTTGATTTCGCTTTTGCCCAGTCGTCCATTCAACTATTTGATATAAAGATGTAAATCATTAGGTTTCACCCCTTGAAATACCGTTGAGCTTTGGGGTCAGAAGTGTCATTGTAGTGGGCATGGCACAGTACCACATGTGGTGAAAGTGAAATAAGTGTTTCAGCATTCTCACCCACACAATCCCACTCTGAATAAATCCACCATCTGGATATTCGCACAGTTCTGGGTGTGAAACTTTAGGAAGTGGGGACGTGAAATGATTGGAAACAGCGCTGAACAGGTGGATGGGAATGGTGTGGGATATGAGGAATGTCAACAATAAAGGTCATTTGGAAAGTTGGGACAGGTCTCCTTGGAGAGCAAAAGGCCGAAGGCTGGCCTTGTTAAACCTTTCCAAGACATGAGTGGGTTAGACAGAGGGAATTAGGAAGGGGGAATGCTCCCTAACCCTGAAAAGATCATGAACGATTCGGCAGATATTTAAAGTCATTAGTAAAAGAAGAAAAATGTACATGAGCAGAAACGTTTTCACATAGGGAGTCGTTAGCGTCTGTAAACCACTGCCTGATATTGACAAAGACGCAGTTTCAATCGAGTTATTTAAAAACTATTTCGATGTTTATGTTGAACGTAAAAGTGTGCAGAGTTACAGGGAGAAGGCAAGAGAATGATACCAAAAGAAAAGCACATTTACCTCTGTGGAGAGCCAGCACACCTAAGGTGGTTTGTGACACATTTGTGATTATGAGTGGAATCACAGTTCGATCAACAGAATGTAGGGAGTTAGACCACGGTGATATTGACAAAGCCGGGACACATCTACACAACAGAATCTGAGCCAGCACGTACATGTCACAGGGAGGATGGCGCTGTCTGGAAATCCTGCAGCGTCCTGCGGATCATACTCAGCGCACTTCAATATTGTAGGGTCGCCAAGCAGTCTAACATTCAGGTTCCGGTTTGCCAGGTGGTGTAGGTTCGAATCCCACCGTTGCAATTTCTGCAACAGCTGCAGAGTGTTAAAGTGCCGTGGTCAAAGCCAAACAAAAACAGGTCTGCTTCTTGTAGAGTTAACTGCAGCGTGGGAGAGTGAAGACTCTCTCAAAGGGGTCAGTGTCCGTACTGTCATGACGTGATCGCCTCCCACACGATAAATCATAGTCTCAAGCAGCTCTACTGCTGCTTTATGTTCCAGGCAATTTGAGTTTTTAATGGAACCGAATGGAGACTGTTACTTCATTGCTGTTGTGAAACAAAGTCCTGCAGTGACTCGACTCGTCGTTATTTGATGTTCTGGCGAATGGGAAAATAATTGCGATGTCATATATTCTTAGCTTTCTCTCATTTCCTTAATTTCTGTCCTCGAGACATCGGAAGGGAAAGGTAATCTAATCGAGACTGTGATTGGTGAAATTCACTTTTTATGCACCATTCTTATTATGTTCTTTCTTTCTCTCCTTTCAGCACTGTCTGGGAAGTGCTGGTGCACTAAGGCTCCAATATGTTTGAAAGAGTAGTTTGGGATTGCCGGTTGTTAGCTGTGAGATTAGTTTATGGCTCATGCACTCGGACAGTCTCACATTTAACATTCATGCTTCGCTGTGCCTGAAAATGCATTTGGTTTGCCAGTTTTGTTTGTGTTCGTGTTAAATGCTTTCTGTTTCATGATTCGCTCAATATATTACGAGTTACCAGGATTTCTGAGGTAACCTCCAGCAGCAATCATCCTCAACTGAGGATCTGGGAATATTTCACTGAGTATGGTCAGTTGGGGCAAAAGTAAGGAAGTTTTTCGGTTCTGCAGTGTTTCACAATACTACCTTCACAAGAATGAGCAGTCGAACAGACTAAACTATTGCCCCGCAGCGAGCGATGGCAAGCAAGGAAAATTTGGCATTGTTTTGGAACAAGAATTCTTCAGAGGGAATACAAAACATGGGAGTGAGGAAGAATAAGATTTCTGAGAGGGAAATTGAAATAGGAGTGGCCGAGAATGGATGTTCTGAGAGAAAATGGGAAACAGGGGTCGGAGAGAATGGGAAACACTGTTGGCAGCATGGGAGATCTGAGGCTGAATGGAAAATATAGGCGTGAGGGAGAATGGGAATTCTGAGTGGGAATGGGATACAGGGGAGTG